>NC_079166.1:87308116-87490616 GCF_947568905.1 Ostrea edulis | reverse complement strand
AATACAAGTTAATTAGTCTTTAAGGATGAAATATGTGATAGAAATATGGTTTATGATTGGAGATGATTAAAAATAAAGGTAAGAGAGATATTAGATTTTAAAGTTCTAGAAGTATTTAGCTAACTTTTGCTATTTTTATCAAGTACAGAAAATGAGTTACTTCCGCTAAAATATGTACTTTTAGTATTTTTCTTTAATCCTATATTATTCCTATATTGTGAACTGGTTTTGGAATTTAGAATTCACAACCCCTGTGTAAGAACATGAAAAGGAAACATAACTATCTTTGGAGTCAGATAAATTTATCTGTGTTATATCTACATTTTACCCTCACTTATAGTTTGAGGAAGTTAACATACATCACCGGATATCCACGGTATGAAAAGAAGACGAGATCTGCCGTGGTATCCGACGATGCTTAACATATGTCAACTTTGAATTTACAATCTAGGATGTTTATATCTTAATTTAGTAGAGAGGTCTGATTTTATTTAACTGGAACAAGTTTAGATACTATTATTTCCTGGATTATATAAATGATGAAATAATATCAAGAAAACTAATTATGAAGTGTTGCTATGATCATTCATACCATTATTCAACGTACGCCTAAGAAACCTAGCCACGTGGTATACACGTTAGAGTTCACTGATAATGAAAATCTAGCTGATGGGAAAGTCTTTAATATTCACAACTGGTGCACCTATTATACCTTAACTGCTGGTAGTCAATCTACATAATCTCAGAATAAACATGATCGATATGAATCCGATGGTGGTATAAACTAGAAGCACAACAAACGATAAAAATGCTTAATCCTCAGATTCCCATGGACCATATTCCGACATCAAATTTCTAATTTAAAAATCTAAAGATACTAAAGTTACGATTTCCCATTATACTTGGCTATAAATTCTATATGAAAGGTGAAGATAACGAATACTGATAATTTTCATAACTCATATAAGCAATACAAATTAGAAAGTTAAGCAAACACGGACTCTAGGGTATACCAGAGGTGGAACCAGGTACATAAAAGGAGTAAGTGTCCTCTGTCCGCCGGTCAGACCCGCCGTAAGCCCTATATTTAGATCAAATCATTCCAACAAAGTGTACAATGCTATATTTAATATTTGTAATTTGATGAATATTATGTTATGTAACATTACGTTATCGTTAATGAAAAAAAATCAAAGAACATGGTGCTGAAATTCCTCGTGAGGAGGAACATTTCACATGTTTTCATTTGACTTCCAAGTCACATGAAGTGCATTTCACTTGAAAATAAGACAAATGTGACATTGTAGTAGAGAGGAAATCAGTAATAGTAAAAAACGAGATTGAAATTCATCTTATTTGTTTATCCATGTTATTAATGTTAAAAAATTCTTGCTTTTCAATGTTCGTGGTTTGGAAGTTGGCGTATGGTTCCGTGGAAATTATAGTGCAACTAAGCTCTTACAATTTTTCTGTATGATTTAAAGTAAGGCTAAGATTAAGGGGAAAAGTATCGCACCTGTACATCCTCTTAAGGATGTACCTACACAAGAAGAATTCAGTATATAATACAGTAAATGTATACAATAATAAAAGTAAAAAACACAAGAAACTCAAATAACATTTTACTGCTAGGTCTTTCGGCCTTAATCCCTTTTCAAACAGTTATAAGATGAAATACAATTGCTAAGTAACGCCAACATATCTGGATAAGGCAGGTCATGAAATATATTACGTTTTCAGATTCGCATGCCATGTTGGAATTGGTTGTTGATTTTTTGCCTTATTGGATTTTTTTCTCTGCATTCCTCTAGATGATCACATGCGATGCAACGGGAACCCCCATATTTTTTTCACGAACTTTGAATTGCACATGGTAGAATTCTCTTCAGGTTAGGAGCCTGTATTTTGCTTATTTGAGATTCTTTTATCAGTTGGTTTTTTCAGTTTTGGGACTGTTCTGATATAGGAAATAATCTCCTTGACGTGTGACACGCTGAAAAACCCTCGGATTTCAAATATTTCGGTTGAGCATCACTTAAGAGACATTATTTGTCGAAATGCACATCTGGTGCATCAAAATTGGTGCCGTATAAGTTTTACATTATGACCCCTGGGTCGAGGCCTCTGCTTGTGGACTGTTAGTCCCCGAGGGTCTCTACAGTCCAGTAGCTAAGTACTTCGTTACTAGCTTGAAAATACGGATGTATATTTGATTACTGTTATAAAATTTAGAAATTTATTTCAAAATTAAGGATTATCTCTCTCACGCATAGCTCTTATCCTTAGACGAATTTGAGTGCACTTTTTTGGCACACTGTATTTCCCTATAATAGCTCTAAAACGTCATTGTTATTTCGGATTTCAAATATTTCGGTTGAGCATCACTGAAGAGACATAATTTGTCGAAATGCACATCTGGTGCATCAAAATTGGTACCGTATAAGTTTTACATTATGACCCCTGGGTCGAGGCCTCTGCTTGTGGACTGTTAGTCCCGGAGGGTCTCTACAGTCCAATAGCTAAGTACTTCGTTACTAGCTTGAAAATACGGATGTATATTTGATTACTGTTATAAAATTTAGAAATTTATTTCAAAATTAAGGATTATCTCCCTCACGCATAGCTCTTATTCTTAGACGAATTTGACTCCACTTTTTTGGCACACTGTATTTCCCTATAATAGCTCTAAAACGTCATTGTTATTTTGGATTTCAAATATTTCGGTTGAGCATCGCTGAAAAGATATTATTTGTCAAAATGCGCATCTGGTGCATCAAAATTGGTACCGTATAAGTTTTACATCAGTTATACCGATAGGAGTTAATTAGTTAAAAAAATGTCGTCAGTTACAGCTTCTTTTATTCTATTGTTTTAGATTTAAGAAACTCCAGTCACGAAGAAAAAACAATGTAAACAACGATTTCTTTTTTTGTAATTACACACAACACACACAACCATATTATTTTTGTAACGTCAAGGAGATTATTTCCTATATCAGAACAGTCCCAAAACTGAAAAAACCAACTGATAAAAGAATCTCAAATAAGCAAAATACAGGCTCCTAATCTAAAGAGAATTTTACCATGTCCAATTTAAAGTTCGTGAAAAAAATATGGGGGTTCCCGTTGCATCGCATGTGATCATCTAGAGGAATGCAGAGAAAAAAATCCAATAAGGCAAAAAATCAACAACCAATTCCAACATGGCATGAGAATCTGAAAACGTAATATATTTCATGACCTGCCTTATCCAGATATGTTGGCGTTACTTAGCAATTGTATTTCATCTTATAACTGTTTGAAAAGAGATTAAGGCCGAAAGACCTAGCAGTAAAATGTTATTTGAGTTTCTTGTGTTTTTTACTTTTATTATTGTATACATTTACTGTATTATATACTGAATTCTTCTTGTGTAGGTACATCCTTAAGAGGATGTACAGGTGCGATACTTTTTCCCTTAATCTTAGCCTTACTTTAAATCATACAGAAAAATTGTAAGAGCTTAACTGCACTATAATTTCCACGGAACTATACGCCAACTTCCAAACCACGAACATTGAAAAGCAAGAATTTTTTAACATTAATCAATGATGAAAACATAAGAAATGCAACATATAAATAAATCAAACACAAGTGATGTGTCAAATTCAAAGGTAGATCAAAGATTACAGGGGTGGGTGTGGATTAAATATTAGCCAAAGTACCAAATCTAGGGTTTTCATAAATAAATAAACAAATATATATATATATATATATATATATATATATATATATATATATATATATATATATATATATTACCAATTACCAATGTTCATGTATCTTTTTATATGTTTTTAGCGTGGAGAGATGTTGCCTTTAATGGTAAGTATCACGGAAGATCATTCCGAAACAGTGTGCAATACTATTTCTTATTTGTGATTTGATAAATGTAAATGTTACATGTATATATTTACCTTTGTCAATTATGAAATTGATATTGAATTTCGCAGATAATGAAATTGGTCATGATATCTGTCCTTTCTTGGGTATGAATAAAATTCACACTTGAAAATTCAAGTACTATCATCTTGTTTCTTACTAATGCAATGTCATTGGCATTTTTTGGTCATAAAATTAAAAATTAGAAATAATGCGATTAAATTTCCAAACTTTGCTCCCTGAATGCTTGAGTATGTTAAGTGATACTCTGTATGCTACCTATCTCCTTCCTTTCGGAAATTCTGGATCCGCCACTACAATGATATCATAACAAAGCATAAGTTTATCATTGGTACCGTAAAAGTTTTACATTTCTAAAAACCTCATCACAATATCTATAGAGTTCACTCTTTAAACAGACAAATGTTTCACCAATAAAACAGAAACATTAAACAAACTGTTCAGTTGTTTCATTTTGAATACTATAGGTAGGCCTAAAACTGCAACTTCTGCAACATGGTAAATTCTTACATTGATTTTGATATTGAAAGTGAAGAAATGGAGACAGGGTTAGTTCTATAGAATTTTATGATGATGATCACTTGTTGTTTCCAGACAACAGTCATCACGGGCATGACTCTGCATGAGCGAGGCTGGTTTTGAGGCTCGAAATATTATCTCCATGTCAGGGCACCACTGCTAGTCTTCGCTAAAATTCTACAACAGAAATCTCCCATGTGAACAAAACTATCTGTCAGACCTTACACACGCTGGAGGTAGAAAAAGTAACCTACCTCAGTATCTGCACTTTGTCGAAATCTGTCTGACATGACTGCAACCACGAGTCCGAACAATCAACATGCTGTTATTCCCTTCGAAAAGTTGAAAAGAAAAGCTGATCATTGATCATTCTCCTTTACTACCTACTGAAATGTTACACATGGTAGATTTACTCAGGAAGTCTCCTAGCAGTAGCGGGAAAATGAGATACTTTTATCATCTTTACCTTTTTAATCATAACTAAAGTGTTTTTGTTTAAAGACACGAAGAAAGTGTTTAGCTTTACACAACTAGGTCATTACTAATTCTTACATTGTTGTTCGTTATCTTCACCTTTCAATGCGAACACGTTTTGAGGTAAACATTCCTACCGTATAGGAGGGTGTGTTATCAGTTTTTAGAATTTCTTCTTAGTTCCTTTTGTTGAAACAATCAAAAATGCTGATACTAAACCAAAATCGTGTACATTTGAAAGGATGGACAATAGTCGTAAAGCGAGAGAAATGGGCTGTGCGTTTATTAATTTTCTTCTTCATATACGAATACGAAATAAAAGAATTGTATTATAATCCTTTGAAACTCAGTGTTTTTTACACAAATGTACCAGGGAAGGAGCTATCTATTTACTGGTATTTAAAAGTATTGGTTTAAGTTTATCATAATTATAAATGTAACTCTGTGATACTGAAAACGCTTATTTTGAATTCCCTATTATCAATATTCAACATCACCGGTTTTCCTTACTGGTTGATATTAAACAACGGTAATAATAGTTAGGGATGTATATATATATATTTATTTTTTTATGAAAACTCTAGATTTGGTACTTTGGCTAATATTTAATCCACACCCACCCCTGTAATCTTTGATCTACCTTTGAATTTGACACATGAATTGTGTTTGATTTATTTATATGTTGCATTTCTTATGTTTTCATCATTGATTAATGTTAAAAAATTCTTGCTTTTCAATGTTCGTGGTTTGGAAGTTGGCGTATGGTTCCGTGGAAATTATAGTGCAACTAAGCTCTTACAATTTTTCTGTATGATTTAAAGTAAGGCTAAGATTAAGGGGAAAAGTATCGCACCTGTACATCCTCTTAAGGATGTACCTACACAAGAAGAATTCAGTATATAATACAGTAAATGTATACAATAATAAAAGTAAAAAACACAAGAAACTCAAATAACATTTTACTGCTAGGTCTTTCGGCCTTAATCCCTTTTCAAACAGTTATAAGATGAAATACACTTGCTAAGTAACGCCAACATATCTGGATAAGGCAGGTCATGAAATATATTACGTTTTCAGATTCGCATGCCATGTTGGAATTGGTTGTTGATTTTTTGCCTTATTGGATTTTTTTCTCTGCATTCCTCTAGATGATCACATGCGATGCAACGTGAACCCCCATATTTTTTTCACGAACTTTGAATTGCACATGGTAGAATTCTCTTCAGGTTAGGAGCCTGTATTTTGCTTATTTGAGATTCTTTTATCAGTTGGTTTTTTCAGTTTTGGGACTGTTCTGATATAGGAAATAATCTCCTTGACGTGTGACACGCTGAAAAACCCTCGGATTTCAAATATTTCGGTTGAGCATCACTTAAGAGACATTATTTGTCGAAATGCACATCTGGTGCATCAAAATTGGTGCCGTATAAGTTTTACATTATGACCCCTGGGTCGAGGCCTCTGCTTGTGGACTGTTAGTCCCCGAGGGTCTCTACAGTCCAGTAGCTAAGTACTTCGTTACTAGCTTGAAAATACGGATGTATATTTGATTACTGTTATAAAATTTAGAAATTTATTTCAAAATTAAGGATTATCTCTCTCACGCATAGCTCTTATCCTTAGACGAATTTGAGTGCACTTTTTTGGCACACTGTATTTCCCTATAATAGCTCTAAAACGTCATTGTTATTTCGGATTTCAAATATTTCGGTTGAGCATCACTGAAGAGACATAATTTGTCGAAATGCACATCTGGTGCATCAAAATTGGTACCGTATAAGTTTTACATTATGACCCCTGGGTCGAGGCCTCTGCTTGTGGACTGTTAGTCCCGGAGGGTCTCTACAGTCCAATAGCTAAGTACTTCGTTACTAGCTTGAAAATACGGATGTATATTTGATTACTGTTATAAAATTTAGAAATTTATTTCAAAATTAAGGATTATCTCCCTCACGCATAGCTCTTATTCTTAGACGAATTTGACTCCACTTTTTTGGCACACTGTATTTCCCTATAATAGCTCTAAAACGTCATTGTTATTTTGGATTTCAAATATTTCGGTTGAGCATCGCTGAAAAGATATTATTTGTCAAAATGCGCATCTGGTGCATCAAAATTGGTACCGTATAAGTTTTACTTCAGTTATACCGATAGGAGTTAATTAGTTAAAAAAAATGTCGTCAGTTACAGCTTCTTTTATTCTATTGTTTTAGATTTAAGAAACTCCAGTCACGAAGAAAAACCAATGTAAACAACGATTTCTTTTTTTGTAATTACACACAACACACACAACCATATTATTTTTGTAACGTCAAGGAGATTATTTCCTATATCAGAACAGTCCCAAAACTGAAAAAACCAACTGATAAAAGAATCTCAAATAAGCAAAATACAGGCTCCTAATCTAAAGAGAATTCTACCATGTCCAATTCAAAGTTCGTGAAAAAAATATGGGGGTTCCCGTTGCATCGCATGTGATCATCTAGAGGAATGCAGAGAAAAAAATCCAATAAGGCAAAAAATCAACAACCAATTCCAACATGGCATGAGAATCTGAAAACGTAATATATTTCATGACCTGCCTTATCCAGATATGTTGGCGTTACTTAGCAATTGTATTTCATCTTATAACTGTTTGAAAAGAGATTAAGGCCGAAAGACCTAGCAGTAAAATGTTATTTGAGTTTCTTGTGTTTTTTACTTTTATTATTGTATACATTTACTGTATTATATACTGAATTCTTCTTGTGTAGGTACATCCTTAAGAGGATGTACAGGTGCGATACTTTTTCCCTTAATCTTAGCCTTACTTTAAATCATACAGAAAAATTGTAAGAGCTTAGCTGCACTATAATTTCCACGGAACTATACGCCAACTTCCAAACCACGAACATTGAAAAGCAAGAATTTTTTAACATTAATCAATGATGAAAACATAAGAAATGCAACATATAAATAAATCAAACACAAGTGATGTGTCAAATTCAAAGGTAGATCAAAGATTACAGGGGTGGGTGTGGGTTAAATATTAGCCAAAGTACCAAATCTAGGGTTTTCATAAATAAATAAACAAATATATATATATATATATATATATATATATATATATATATATATATATTACCAATGTTCATGTATCTTTTTATATGTTTTTAGTGTTTAGAGATGATGCCTGTAGTGGTAAGTATCACGGAAGATCATTCCGAAACAGTGTGCAATACTATTTCTTATTTGTGATTTGATAAATGTAAATGTTACATGTATATATTTACCTTTGTCAATTATGAAATTGATATTGAATTTCGCAGATAATGAAATTGGTCATGATATCTGTCCTTTCTTGGGTATGAATAAAATTCACACTTGAAAATTCAAGTACTATCATCTTGTTTCTTACTAATGCAATGTCATTGGCATTTTTTGGTCATAAAATTAAAAATTAGAAATAATGCGATTAAATTTCCAAACTTTGCTCCCTGAATGCTTGAGTATGTTAAGTGATACTCTGTATGCTACCTATCTCCTTCCTTTCGGAAATTCTGGATCCGCCACTACAATGATATCATAACAAAGCATAAGTTTATCATTGGTACCGTAAAAGTTTTACATTTCTAAAAACCTCATCACAATATCTATAGAGTTCACTCTTTAAACAGACAAATGTTTCACCAATAAAACAGAAACATTAAACAAACTGTTCAGTTGTTTCATTTTGAATACTATAGGTAGGCCTAAAACTGCAATTTCTGCAACATGGTAAATTCTTACATTGATTTTGATATTGAAAGTGAAGAAATGGAGACAGGGTTAGTTCTATAGAATTTTATGATGATGATCACTTGTTGTTTCCAGACAACAGTCATCACGGGCATGACTCTGCATGAGCGAGGCTGGTTTTGAGGCTCGAAATATTATCTCCATGTCAGGGCACCACTGCTAGTCTTCGCTAAAATTCTACAACAGAAATCTCCCATGTGAACAAAACTATCTGTCAGACCTTACACACGCTGGAGGTAGAAAAAGTAACCTACCTCAGTATCTGCACTTTGTCGAAATCTGTCTGACATGACTGCAACCACGAGTCCGAACAATCAACATGCTGTTATTCCCTTCGAAAAGTTGAAAAGAAAAGCTGATCATTGATCATTCTCCTTTACTACCTACTGAAATGTTACACATGGTAGATTTACTTAGGAAGTCTCCTAGCAGTAGAGGGAAAATGAGATACTTTTATCATCTTTACCTTTTTAATCATAACTAAAGTTTTTTTGTTTAAAGACACGAAGAAAGTGTTTAGCTTTACACAACTAGGTCATTACTAATTCTTACATTGTTGTTCGTTATCTTCACCTTTCAATGCGAACACGTTTTGAGGTAAACATTCCTACCGTATAGGAGGGTGTGTTATCAGTTTTTAGAATTTCTTCTTAGTTCCTTTTGTTGAAACAATCAAAAATGCTGATACTAAACCAAAATCGTGTACATTTGAAAGGATGGACAATAGTCGTAAAGCGAGAGAAATGGGCTGTGCGTTTATTAATTGTCTTCTTCATATACGAATACGAAATAAAAGAAATGTATTATAATCCTTTGAAACTCAGTGTTTTTTACACAAATGTACCAGGGAAGGAGCTATCTATTTACTGGTATTTAAAAGTATTGGTTTAAGTTTATCATAATTATAAATGTAACTCTGTGATACTGAAAACGCTTATTTTGAATTCCCTATTATCAATATTCAACATCACCGGTTTTCCTTACTGGTTGATATTAAACAACGGTAATAATAGTTAGGGATGATGAGACAATGTATTCCGCTATGAATTATCCTTTTATTTCCTCTCTCAATATATCAATTGATATCTGATACTACCCATAATCCCGTTCCAGGTAACTGATTAACGACGTACTATTAGTTACACAATCAGCTCGGGACATCATACGGAGTCATCAAGGGTGTGAGATGAAAATCCGTATTGAGCGAGGCGAAATCCCAAGCTGACCGACTAACGAATTTATCCCGTTGAAGACCTTTAGAAAATGTGTTCAGATTTCAGTAACATATTTGATAAATATCATTGAATTATGAATTTGAACACTAGATACAAATGTTTATCACGAGGAACATCATGCAATCACAATATCAAAACATCATAGGCGTATGAACAATAAGATTAGATAAAAAAATAATGGATGTAGAGCCTGAATACAGACATACATTGAAAGTTGCGGAAGCTGTCAGACCAATAAACCCTTGCACGGTGACGGTGTATGAAAAGTTTGGGGCGTCATATGATTTGTGAGTGACGTCACAATTGCCAAATACTCTGAACAGAGATGGTATATAAAACATTTCGGGGCCTCGTGTGATTCATTAACTGACGTCATAGTAGGCAATCTAATATACAGGTACACTATGTATGGAGACGTAATATAACAACAACAACAAAAAACAGGGCGGTATGTGATTTGCTTTTATTCAAACAATTATCTACAAATTTGTCTTGATAAAACCGCCGCGGTGGCCGAGAGGTTAAAGCATTCGTCCGGCATGCGGAAGGCCGGGGTCCGAATACCGGTAGCGACAGACCTAAGTCGTTAAAATAGGTAGTGATAGTTCTATTGCCAAATGCTCGGCATCAGGTTTGAATGTCACGGGTCCTCGGAGATGACCTTAAACACGGATGACCCGTATCACAGTAGGTGTGACACGCTAAAGAACCCTCACTGCTCAATGGCCGTAACGCCGAGCATAGGCCTAAATTTGAAGCCCTTCACCGGTCTTGGTGACGTCCCCACATGAGTGAAAAATTACCGAGCGAGACGTTAAGCAAGATACTATCAATCAATCAATCAGACTTGATAAAAGCTTTTACATAGTGTCGTACATTGTTGCTCGATAAGTGTTTTTGTAGTTGCAAATTTAGCACTTTTATATTGATTACGGAACACCACTACGTCTGTAAGAAATGCTTATAATATTGATTTAGAACACATGAAATACATTGAAAAAAAATATCTTGATAAATGCATGATTCATGCATATCAATCTGTTTGCATTAATAGACGACAACAATACTTACACCAAAGTGATATTCAATATGATTTACATATATATTTCTACATTTGAATTTCTTCTAACATATCATTTTCACATTTTCAGACTATGAAACATCGATTAAAGGATCCGGAGGAAAAAAAGATTGCTCTGGCAAGTAACGCCTTTTCAATACAAATATTTACTCCTATTCAAAGACGGAATAACCAGTATTAATGAAAAGCAAATGTTGTGATTAGTAAAGAAATTGACACAAAAATTCTTTTTGAATGATGTTTAGGATTTCATTGAGCGTCATGAACATATTTCATGATGTTTCATAAAAATGGTAATGAAAAAGTTTATAATTTAGTTATAGATGATGTACAGGGGTATGTCAGAAAAATAAAATAAATGGTGACGAATATTTGAATGTGAACCATTTTAATCAGAAAATAAAACAAAGTTACACACCCTGTGGTATCAATCTTAAAGAAATAACATAGGTACATAGTTGCTACTTTGCAAGACGACATTTCTGTTACAAAAACGTAGTGTCCATGTAACCTAAGTTCAAACGCTAGGATAATATGTTATGCACATGTACAAACATTAGTTGACCCTGAAGCTGTCTGGAGAACACGGTCCAAAGTTAAAGGTGATTGTTGAATCAATTTGAGATTGATATTGACGATCAGTACGATATTTTGATGGCCTTACATGGTAAATGTTCGTTAACACTGAACAACAATCTAAAAAAGGCGATCCGAATATCAAGTTGACTGTTAAATGAGTTTAAAATTTATACTCTAGAAACAATTTACCATTATACAAACAATCCAACCTAAATTATCCTGAATGAGAACATCACAGGATGAGAATTCTAGGCACTGTATTTCCATATAGATGCAATAATAATGTATATGATCTGGGAAATTTGACTAGTACACACAATGATAAAGCGAATGTGGTGGGACTCTTTCCAAATACTCAAAGACGGAAACGCAGTCATGGATACCGTTCATGTAAAAGACCAAATATGTATTATGTCATGCTTAATTCACGTTACAGGTAACCTAACCCCCTTAGACAATTTGGTTCACATCATATTCGCACAAAACTTTAATCTGTTTGATTGAAGTTTAAATACGTTGTTTATAGAAATCAAAGTATGGGATTTTTCAACACCATAATATAAACTAAACTTTATCATATGAATGTTGCCTTGATCCTGGATCCGCCACTACAATGACATCATAACAAAACATAAGTTTTAAATAAAAAACTCACCACAATATTTATGGAGTTTACTTTTTAAACAGACAAACATTTCACCAATAAAACAGAAGCATTAAACAAACCGTTCAGCTGTTTCATTTCAAGTATTATAGGTGTGCGTAAAACTGCAACTTCTGTAACATGGCAAAATCATACATTGATTTTGATATTGGAAGTGAAGAAATGGAGACAGGGTTAATTCTACAGAATTTTATGATGATGATCATTTGTTGTTTCCAGACAACAGTCATCACGGGCATGACTCGGCATAAGCGAAGCTGGTTTTGAAGCTCGAACTACGATGTCCATGTCAGGGCGCCACTGCAAGTCTTCGTTAAAATTCTACAACAGAAATCTCCCATGTGAACAAAACTATCTGTCAAATCTTAAACAACCTGGAGGTAGAAAAAGTAACCTACCTCAGTACCTGCACTTTGTCTAAAATTGTGCTACATGACTACAATCACGAGTCCAAACGATCAACATGCTGTTGTTTGCTTCCAAAAGTTGAAAAGAAAAACTGACCATTGATCATTCTCATTTACTACTTACTGAAATGTTACACATGGTAGATTTACTTAGGAAGTCTCCCAGCAGTAGCGGGAAAATGAGATACTTTTATCATCTTTACCTTTTTAATCATAACTAAAGTTTTTTTGTGTTTAAAGACACGAAGAGAGTGTTTATCTTTACACAACTAGGTCATTACTAATTCTTACATTGTTGTTCGTTATCTTCACCTTTCAATGCGAACACGTTTTAAGGTAAAAATTCCTACCGTATAGGAGAATATGTTATCAGTTTTAAGTACTTCTTCTAACTGCCTTTTCTTGAAACAATCAAAACTGTTGAAACCAAACCAAAATCGTGTACATTTGAAAGGATGGACAATAGTCGTAAAGCGAGAGAAATGGGCTGTGCGTTTATTAATTTTCTTCTTCATATACTAATACGATATAAAAAGAATTGTATTATAATCCTTTGAAACTCAGTTTGTTTACACAAATGTACCAGGGAAGGAGCTATCTATTTACTGGTATTTAAAAGTATTGGTTTAAGTTTATCATAATTATAAATGTAACTCTGTGATGTTGAAAACGCTTATTTTGAATTCCCTATTATCAATATTCAACATCACTGATTTTCCTTACTGGTTGATTTTAAACAACGTTAATAAAAATTAGGGATGATGGGACAACGTATTCTGCTATGAATTATCCTTTTATTTCCTCTCTCAATATATCAATTGATATCTGATCCTACCCATAATCCCGTTCCAGGTAACTGATTAACGAAGTACTATTAATCACACAATCAGCTCTGAACAAAATACAGAGTCATCCAGGGTGTGAAATAAAAATCTGCATTGAGGGAGGCGAAGTCTCAACCTGACCAACTAACGAAATGTGTTCAGATTTCAGTAACATATTTGATAAATGTCATTGAATTATGAAATTGAACACCACATTTAAACGTTTATCACGAGGAACATCATGTAATCACAATATCAAAACACCATAGCCGTATAGAGACTGAATACAGACATACATTTAAAGTTACTGTAGCTGTCAGACCAATAAACCCGTGCACGGCGACGGTGTATGGAAATTTTGGGGCGTCATATGATTTGTGAGTGACGTCGCAATCGCCAAACACTCTGAACGGAGATGTATTTTAAAAAAATGTCGGGGCCTGATGTGATTCATTAACTGACGTCATAGTTGTCAATCTTATATACCGGTACATTATGTATGGAGACGTAATATTAAAAAAAATGAGGGCGGCATGTGATCTGCTTTTATTTATACAAATATCTACGAATTTGTTTGAAGCTTGATGAAAGCTTTTACATAATGTCTTACATTGTTGCTCGACGTGTTTTTTTTTTATTTTGCAAAGAACAAAAGCCACGAATACCCAAATATGGCCTTGTAATTTTGAGTAAAATAAAGTATCTTTATTCCAAAATTTCATCATGTTATGAAATAGCTTAGACCTTCTTGTTTATAAATCCAGTGTCCCATGGCCGTATCAAACCTAAGATACGTTTACACTTTTACCAAACGCTCGACATTTCGAAATGAAAACAATAGGTCTTTCGGATATGACCCTAAAAACGGAGATCCCGTGTCGCTGCAGGCGTTAAGACTATAAAGAATCAATACGAGTGGTATTTCACCTACAACTGGTGACGTCTCAATAACACACAGATCATCATGACGTCATAATGATATATATATATATATATATATATATATATATATATATATATATATATTTAACAAACATCATTATGACGTCATGATAAAACGTTATGAAATAATACATGAGAAAAAAAAAAGGAAATAAGAACACAGCCGACTTTTGGTCTGTGCAAGATAGATATCATGACGTCATTATGATCTTTGTTAAAGCGTCAATACAATCCGCCAGGTTTGACGTCATAGTTAAATCTATAATGTGTAACTAAGCAATAATGTCATAACTCTTGAAAATTGAAAATGAAACCGGTTGAATTATTTTCGTCGTTCTAATTTTTCTTTAATTTTCTAATACTTGTGTCGATATTTACTTATATTTTGGATTATATACACTTTTAGAAGTTTAGAAAATACTATTATGCAATTTTTACCATAACGGCGTTCCATACTTTTTTTACGTGATGCAATTCCTTCAAACGTATTGATATATATTATATCTCATATATTTGTTCTCTTAATGTGTATATTTTTGGTAGTGGTTTGACTTATATTCATTGTAGTAAGTATATAAATCAAATGTACATATTCAATATGCTTGTATATTGAAAAATAACACACCAGACCGATACTTTAAGATTGATAGAACATCCCGACTTTAAAATGAACAAACATCAAATTATATATCCTAATTAGGAAGTAGAATAAATTCCATCATGCATCTGGACTCTAAAATTCATTACTTATTCAACAAATCATCAAAACACATAAAAACTTTCCTAAACTATGAAAACTTTGCACCGACTGCTTCGTGTTGAAGTCAAATTCTCAGGTACGATACCCCGCGTATGCCATTATTGTTACATGTAAAATGCGGAATACTCTTGATTAATTTCTAAATTAACTCCTAGGTCGATTGATGTCGATTTTTGATATGTTGTCAAAATATACACACTTAATTGATTATAACAAAATTTGTTTTTGTTGCTATTTGTTTGAGGTTTATTTTTATAACGACTGGTCTACTAACTCGATAGGCTACTTAGATGCGAAGATATATTGGCCTATCCCGTATTGTTTAATAATTTCTAAAGTTATAGTACAATATATGGGTACCAGACAAAAATTATGTGTCTACATAACATGCAATACAAAGGATAGACTGTAGGTTACAAGTCTCTGAGCTATCTAGAACATTCGTTCGGTTATTTACGTGTCAACCTATTTGGACATACGTCATCGGGTACCGTTATATTTCGACACACAGGTATTCAGGCCCATTGCATGCAAGGTGAAGATAACGAACAGTGATCAATCTCATAACCCCTATAAGCAATACAAAATAGATAGTTGGGCAAACACGGACCCCTGAACACACCAGAGGTGGGATCAGGTGCCTAGGAGGAGTAAGCATCCCCTGTTGCATATTGCATCAGTCAGAAATCAATATATAAAAATACATACAAATATGAATACGAAAAATATATCTAGCAATATGGATCTTGTTTTGCTTTGAAATGAAATTCATTGACAAACAGAATTACATTGATCTAATTAGCAAAAATACAAGACAGTTAATAAAAAAGGATAATAGTAATAAATAATTCGAAAATGAAATTTTTTTAAAAAAAAGAATGTCAACGACAATAGTGTATATTTCATTATTTCAATTATATTTATCTTTTAAAATTGAGTCTCGGCAGCAAATATTCAAAACCACGAATCTTATAATGTAAAACTTATACGGTACCAATTTTGATGCACCAGATGCGCATTTCGACAAATTATGTCTCTTCAGTGATGCTCAACCGAAATGTTTGAAATCCGAAATAACAATGAAGATTTAGAGCTATTATAGGCAAAAACAGTGTGCCAAAAAAGTGGAGTCAAATTCGTTCAAGGATAAGAGCTATGTGTGAGGGAGATAATCCTTAATTTTGAAATGAATTTCTAAATTTCATAACAGCAATCAAATATACATCCGTATTTTCAAGCTAGTAACGAAGTACTTAGCTACTGTGTTGTAGAGACCCTCGGGGACGAACAGTCCACCAGCAGAGGCCTCGACCCAGGGATCATGATATAAAACTTATACGGTACCAATTTTGATGCACCAGGTGCGCATTTCGACAAATTGTGTCTCTTCAGTGACGCTCAACGGAAATGTTTGAAATCCGAAATAACAATGAAGTTTTAGAGCTATTACAGGCAAAAACAGTGTGCCAACAAAATAAATAACAAAATAAAAAAGACAAATGGAAAAAAAAGAAGATATATTATTAATACTGATTAAAATAGAGGTGAACATATGAATGACACTCGTTCCTGAAGTAAAAGTTCATGTATCTATTTTAAAAATATATTATCCTACATAATTAAGTAAAATATTTATAAGCATTATAGAAGGAAGAACTCAACACATTATTAAACCACACTGTCCTACTTAATTTAGCTTGAGTGCTTGGAACATGGAGTAGGTGACTGATAACGGAAAAAGGTTTCCCTCATGCATTTATGTAAGATAAGAACTAAACCTTATGGTAGGAAGAAATGTAAAAGTGTTAAACTAAGCAAATTTTATGGTGGATGCCAAACTACCGATGTGTTAATTCACCATGGAGTTAACCTCTTGATTGATAAAATTCTAGTTTCTATTCATGTGAAAATAACATCAGCTTACTTTCGTTTGCACACTAACCAAATATATGCGAGGAGGGAGTTTGGTTCTATTATATGTAGCTGTATCAGAATAAGATTTTTTAATTAATGAATTCGTTTCATAGATGTTATGGAGTTAATGATGATAATTAAGGCATTTTGAAATACACACAGGTCTAGATATTATTGTAATAAATGATCCGGATAGGAAACTAATGAAATTAGATAAATGGAACATAGCTTACCTGATGATGAAATCACTTGAGCATTTTCTTAACCTAATGTAAAATAAATTATCTCCATATGATTAAACTAAATGTTCATGTGTTATACTGTACATGTGCGGCTACTTTTCTACCAGTTCCCCCACACCACCCCCCACATCATAAACGTAACTCCCTATATAACAAAACACAAAATAAAGTGTGAAACCTAGGATTAAAATGTTTACTCACTGTCGAAAGTTGTACATGTAGCAGCGTGCGTCTGAAATAGCGCCGCTGTCCGAAGCCTGGCTAATACTGTTTTCGGCGTGTTTACATGTACATGCAGGATAATAATAACACCCCCTCAAACAAATAATAAAAATAAAAATCCGCAAAGTTATAAAACAAATGTTAAAAGAAGTGATCAATATGCAACATAAACTACATGTAATATTGAAACGCACATACATAGGTCAATAGATCGTATTCGTAAGTCAACGGTTGGACCCACCGATTTTCCGTGTACATTTTAAGTTCCACCCCCCCCCGAAAACTATTGGCATGTGCAATAAATGGTTATACAGTTAAAATATTGGGATTGGGTTTATCTTCATGTCATACTTAAATAACAAAGCTAAGTAAAGAGGTACTGAATTAATATAACTTTAAATTAATGTTTATATTATGTTGCATATGAATAAAAATAAAAAAAAATATAAAGAGAGGGAGGGAGACAAACAGAGAGAGGAGAAAGAGATGTACGAGTATACTATATAGGTGTGTGTTTTAATATAGAATTAACATTGACAGATTTAAATATTTACAATATTATAATTAAATTGCACTGAATAGTGTTTTTGTTTCACTTTTATACCTCGAGAACTTTCACGTAAAAGTACATGATACGTTGTAAAATTGTGACATTACTTTGCAAAATTGCGACGTCAATAAACATCTGGCCAAAACAATGGGTACTTTGAACGTCAATAACTAAAACAAAATTGAAAAGATATCGGGAAAAGGACAACATATTTGAAAAATATATATTCTTGGCTTCTGTCCCCGAGAATAATATCATGTTCTGACTAAGGGCCATTTTTGGCTATTCGTGGCTCTGGTTCTTTAACACTTTATCTTGATTACTGAACACCACTACCTCTGTAGGATATGCTTATAATATTGATTTAGAAAACATGAAATATATTGAAAAAAAATCTTGATAAATGCATGATTCATGCATATCAATAAACAATAATTACATCAAAGTGATGTTCAATATGGTTTACATATATATTTATACATTTGAATTTATTCTAATATATCATATTAACTTTTTTCAGCTTTTCAAATATTCATGGATGGATCCAAATGGAAAACAAATACCTCTGGCAAGTAACATCTTTTCAGAAAGCATTGTCATTCATTACACATGTTTACTCTGTTTAAAGAGAAAATAACCAGTTTTAATGAAAAGCAAATGTTGTGATTGGTGAAGCAATTGACACACTTTTTGGATGATGTTTAAGTCTTTGTTGAGCGTCATGAACATATTTCATGATGTTTTATAAAAATGGTAATGAAAAAAAAAGTTTATAATTTAGTTATAGATGATATACAGGGGTATGTCAATGGTGACGAATATTTGAGTGTGAACTATTTTAATCAGAAAATAAAATAAAGTTACACATTCTGTGGTATAAATCTTAAAGAAATAACATAGGTACATAGTTGCTACTTTGCAAGACGACATTTCTGTTACAAAAACGTAGTGTCCATGTAACCTAAGTTCAAACGCTAGGATAATATGCTATGCGCATGTACAAACATTCGTTGACTCTGAAGCTGTCTAGAGAACACCGTCCAAAGTTAAAGTTAATTGTTAAATCAGTATAAGATTTTTATTATACAGCTAATAAATAGTCTAATATAAAATCTGCGTAAAATCTGGAGAACGTTAGCGTTCAATATCCTGAGCATTTATTGAACGCTAACTTTGCATTGCGTAAATTGTATGCGCCCGAAACATTCCGAGTATGAGCGTTCAATATTGACGTTACCGTAACGACGTAAACAAGCCAAATGGCAGACGACGGTCCTCCGAATCTGACAGAGCCGGTATTTGATATTTATTTAAGCAAAATGTTTTACTGTACATAAATTATGATGTCCCCATTTACAAATTCAGTTTGCTTCATGCATTCATGGCGGGTTAGATATTGAACAGTTAAGAAATGCATGCTGTTATTGCACACTGCCAATATTGATGAATTCTCGTCTATTCTGGAGTATTTTGAGTGAAAAGGGATATAATGTAACAACTAACTACTTTAGCTATATAATAAAAGGGTTATTGAACTTATATAGGTGAATATTGGCACTCGTTGGCTGTCAAAATGCACTCGCAAGCTCGTACATTTTGACAGCCAACTCGTGCCAATATTCACCAATATAAGTTCAATAACCCTATAATATTGAAGATCAGTACGATATTTTGATGGTCTTACACTGTAAACGTCGTTAATACTGAACAACAACCTGAAAAAGGCGATCCGAAATTCAGGTTGACTGTTAAATGGGTTTACTCTAGAAACAATTTACCATCATTTAAACAATTTAACATAAAGCACCCCTTTTCGTAGAAAACAAGACCATCACTGTATCAGGATTCTAGGTATTGTATTTCCGAATATGTATGATGTCACGCTTAAATCACGTTAACCTAACGTCCTTAGACAATTATACGGGTGCACATCATAATTGCACAAAACTTTACTCTGTTCGATTGAAGTTTACATATATTGTTTGAAGAAATCCAAGTAATTTCAACACCATAATATTAACTGAACTCTATCATATGAATGTTGTCAATCACAGGCACTTTAAAGCACCGATGAACATGCAATATACCAACTGTCATAAATATAGACAAGTAACTATTGTATTTGATTGTAAAAATAATAAAGTTATATGATGAAAAACTAAAAAAAAAAGAAAAAAAAAAGACTAAATGTAAAACCAAACATCTAATAGTTACAAAAATGGCAGACCATGCAACAGAGCCAGTCATAGACTTCGTCCAGGTATAGAGAAGTAAATTTCAAAATGTCATAAGAAAATTAGAATACACAATGAAAACCACTTCGTTAACTCTCTGGATAATATACAGAACAGCCTTAGGTCACCGTCACATACTAATTGAGCGATGACTACTGACCAAGTTCAAATATAAGAAACTTGTGTGTACAATATTTCGTAAAGTGAAACGATACTACAACTTAAAACTATAAATTCAAAAATATATATCCACGATGGTTGTTTATCCGTGCTTGGCTTGTAGATTTTGCCGTGTGTATTTCCTGTTAGATTGGATACGACTGTTTGGATACGACTGTTTGGCGAGGAGTTTATCCTCTATATTGATATTTGTCAATGTGTAAGTCAGGGAGAAAACAAAATTTAGACAAATTTCAAAGCGAGTCCAAAAACTATCAATCCCATTTAGTTAATTTACAGGGTATGTTATACTGGGGAAGTTCCTTGCATACCGGTCCCCATAGCACGGGGCAGTGGGAGGTTGACAAAACACGGATAGTCACGGACTGTTGAAATATGTACGAGGGCTGTGTTACGTTACGTTTGGTCGCCTTGGCACGTTCGGTCGCCCTGCGACGATACGTGCGGCACGTTTGGTCGCCGACAACCATTCGTGTGGCACGACCAAACATGCCGCACGTGCCGTCGCTCGGCAGCCCCCTCTCTCAAACCCCAACTTTGCTTTTGTTTTGCAAAAGGGTGTGTGTTCATGTGTGTATGTGTTCGTTCGTGCATGTCTGTGTGTACCTGAGTGACGGTGTGAGTATGTGCGCGCGTGTATGTGTATATGCATGTGCGTATACGTGCATGTGTGTTTTATGTATGCGTGTGTGCATTCATGTGTAATAAAGTTTGTTTTGCATTACAAACGCACATACGTACACACTTTTTTGACACACGTCAAGTACGATACAAAGCCAACAAATAAAAAAATATGGGCATTTCTGGATAGAATTTGATGGGAATATAGTTTGCAAACACACGAGTTGCAACATTTTAGCAACACAATACTCTTATCTATCATCTTTATGGCACGCCGTTTTTACATTTATTCCTCTTCGAAGATATCTTATAAATCTTATAAGACATCTTATAAAAGACATAAAATATCTTGATATGTTTTTTATACGAGATATCTCATACAGTATATAATATATCTCATAAACTTTATAAGATGTCTTATTAAGGTTTTTGATTTGAGATATCTCATTAACTCTTATAAGATATTTTATAACTTTTGAAAGGTATCTTATAAAAGAAATGTTATAATATACGTCATATAAATTAGAAGATACCTTGTAAAATGTATAAGATGTCTTATATGTTTTATAAGATATTTCTTAAACTTTACAAGATATCTTATATTCTTATAAGATAATTATCTCATGAATGATTTCGTATCAGATATCTTATAAACTATATAGAATATCATATTGTTGTGTAATACTTGCACTTGAGTGATACCTGTGACCTAGATTGTTCTAGCGTTTGATGTTTATCACGCAGTAGAAAGATGACGAACTGTGTCTTTCAAGAATGTTCCAGAAATTTATTCTGATTATGAATACAATGTAAATTTAGCCGATGATAAACTCTTGTTAGATAAGCACTTTGGGCATTTTAGATTATTCTAAAACTGGAACTAGAATTAAGGAATTTCGTTGAAAATTAACAGCCGATTTGTGATTCGTTTTGTATACAGATTCAGCTCGGCCATTGTTTATTGGTCACCTATTCTAAGTTACTACTTTGTTATTATTATAATTTTCTTCCAATAATTGCAAATTAATGTCATTACTTGTCATTACCTGTTTGACTGCCTTTGTTAGTAAATTCTGCTACAGGGTAATTCTGACCCAAAACAATATGAATTTACTTTTATAACATGTATACGACATCTTATAAACCATATTTCATAGCCCGTATGTTTTATAAGATAGCTCATAAAGATGATGGGATATCTTATAAAAATTCATTTATGAGATATCTTATAAAACATATAAGATATCTTAGATGTTTTATAAGATAGCTTACAAAGATAAATTTCTAAGATATATTCTATATTTTATAAGATATCTTATAAACTTTATTAGATATCTTGCTTAATATACAAGATATCTTATAAAGTTTATGAGATATCTTATATAGTTTAAAAATATCTGATATATTTTATGAGATATATTATTAACTGTAAATTATATGAGAAATCTATTAGATATTTTATTCAAAATAGAAGATATAGATTATATAAGATATATTTATAAAGGAGTAAATATAAATGCTAGGTGAAGATAACGAACAGTGATCAATCTCATAAATCCCACAAGCAATATAAAATAAATAGCCGGGCAAACACTGACCCCTGAACACACCAGAGGTGGGATCAGGTGCCTAGGAGGAGTAAGCATCCCCTGTCGACCAGTCACACCCGCCGTGAGCCCTATATCTTGAATATGAATACGAATATGGCGTGGCATACATTCCGATAAGTATGAGTGCGCAAACACGCATACAAATATACATGAGAACACAGAGTGAAATACATAGCAAGTACTCTAGTACTACCATTTGTAGTGGTTTGATAAGAAAATGAAATCTTTAGATTTGGCATAAACAACACTGCGTGCACAGTTTTAATTGTAGTGAACATACTATTCATGAACAGCACTTTACCACCACTTACCATGTTAACTTATTGTAAAAAAGAAATCCATCAGTACTATCATGATGAACTAAAAAAAGAAGGAATTTAAGACAACTACTTTACTAGCGATAAGCATGAAGTAAAATGTACGAAATGGCTACAAAATTGGTACTTTTACAAAGTAGGCATCAAATTGAACAAGTGGAGTAAGCAAAGCTATAAATTTGCAACTTCATAGGTATGAAGCACTTTTCATACATGAAATTGGCTCTCTCAAAATAGATCCACTATTCTTAAATGTATTTAGCAGAGACACAGTTGTATTTCTCTCTGATAATGAATTTGGCGTGGAAGAGAGAAAGACGAAACTGTGTGGGTTTGTGTGAGTGTGTGTGAAAGGGAGATAAAGAAAGATTACATGGGATGATTGTAGGGACAGTGTGGGGATAGCTCTGACTTCTTGAAGAGTAGGCGTCTATGGAGGAATGCTACAGTTTTACGCCATATTTACGAAATGCAAAGTTAGGCATTTTCTCTGCACACTTGAAACATGTCGAGGGTTAGAAGAGCTGTTTCTAATCGCAATAAGATGTGCTGTGATTTTTCTAGGGATCGTTCATTAGCATCTGATTGTTAATCGAAGGCTATTAGAAAGCGCCATGTCCCCCTTATAGCTATTACCTGCCAATTCAAAAGACTCGTTCGGTTTGATCAAACCGGAAGAAATTGATGAATGATTTGGAGAAGAAGGTGGAGAAGGACTAGAAGGGAGAAAGAGAAGGAAGGGGAATAGGTCCTGGAGGAGGAGGAGAAAGGCAAAGTTGGGGTTTTGGAGTTGGGACTTGGGTGGTGACCATTTGTGCTCCGGTATGGTCTAAAATTGGCGACCAATCGTGTCAACCCTCACGGCACGTTCGGTCGCCCAAACGTGCGGCACGAATGGTCGTCGCGGCGACCAAACGTGCCAAAACGACCAAACGTGCCGTAACAGGGCTGTCCCAAGAAGTCGTAGACAATGTTAATGATTTTCGAAATACGCATCAAATCCAACAGATTGTTTACATGAAAACACTTCTACTTATTCTAAACAGAAATATAAAATTTGAAATAAGTAATAAAAAATATAAATATCTGCATTGTTGGCGCACGCACAAAAATAAGCAGATACTTTCTTTGTACCACTGATTTAGATGAAAGTAAATAGTTTCATATTAAATATATCGCATTCAAGTTTATATCGATGGAATCAGTTATCTTTTTCACGTAATATACTGGTTTTAAAACACACAGGACGTCATAACCGAGAGAGAATTGCTGCATGACAGATCGAAAAAAAATAGTTATTCAAATATATTATAAAACCAATTGGAACGTATGTCTTGATTCAATATTTTTTAAAAATAAGTTTGAAAGACGTGTATTGACAAAAATTAGCCAAACTATTTCGAGTTTAAATCAAGCTTTAAGCGATTTATATGATTTTTAGCGTTGAAATGGAGGGATATCCCCGAACTTAAGAAAAACTGCCCCCCTGAAACAAAATCAATTTAGCATTAACATGTTCTTCGAGTTTTCCTCTAAAACACTGTAGCTTTGAATTTTTGTTTCATGAGGGCATTTTTTGTAAATTTAAAAAAATTGGAACGACTTCACTGGTATTATTTTCAACTTCATTGTCCTTAGTAATGTATGGTCTACTGCGTGGTTCAGTGGATATAGTCGTCGACGCTTATCTGCAATTTTAAAAGATGTTTTCTATCTTTAAAACGACCGGGTTTGACTCCCTCACAAACATGTTTTTTTTGTTGTTCATATTACGTTTTTCATCTAGAGTTTTTTCTTAATTGAAACACCTTCTAGTTTTTTTAAACGGTTCATGTCAAATCTGTTTAGTATCAACTGCCGAGTTTCAAATAAGCTTCCTACCTGGACACTTTAGTATGTGAATAGGACTCTAAAGAAACACGCCGAATACCGCATGCAATACCTGTGTTTTAATAGTCAATGCTGCTAACGAAAACTTGCATGTTTTTCTAAATGAAAGTTGTTGACAAAGGCATGGCGCCTTTTACGAAAAACCGTTGTGAACTTTGCAAAGATCTGGTAGGAAAACGTTAAGGCCAAACAAAGTAGATAACCGTTAAACAGTTTCAATTTATATGTATTCTAGTAGCAAATTGCTATGTTGAATCAATTTTTACAGGTGCATTTACTTCGAATAATGTTGATTTTAATTAATGCGTATTAAACTTCCCATATTTTGTTTTGTGGCCAGTCATGTACAGTTGCCAATTATTAGTCGTAGAAAACAATACATACGAATATAAGAGATTTTGGACTGTAGTGGTATAGAATATTAGATAATATTTGATACACTTGTAACATGTAATCGGCTACATTTTATCTGATACTCAGAAAAAAGAAGAAAATTTAATTTTCACGATTTCAAAAATTATCGTTAGACTACATGTATAATGTATTGACACATACAATGCATTAGGCTTGTCCCTAGTACTGGGGAATCCTTCAGTTATTTAAATAGCAAATACCCAATGTGTATCAATATGAATGAAGGTCAGTTCTACGTCACGAGTGCTGGCACGGAGCTCCGATTAGGGAAAATTCCCATTTCGGTACACGACCCTCTTTGCGCGACATGACGACGTCAACACCATTCTCGGGGCACGAGAAAATATTATGTAGGCCAGTGTTTGACCCCCACTCAAAGAAACACCAGAAACACATCAGATCACCGGAATGTTAGCAGGGTTTTAGTGTTTAGATGGCGCAAGATATTTGTGAAGGGAATGACATAAGAACCGAAAATGGGAAGTTCATAAAAGAAAATAAAAACTGCGAAATACTGAAGGTAAATAACGTCAAGTAATGGACGAAGATGAAGTTTGTGCGCCGACATATATGATCATATGTTTTTTATTATTGTTTGCGTTCTACGTCATTATGAAAAAAGATAGTATAATGAAACTCCAAAATGATGCTTTTAAATAAAAAAAAAAAGATTTCTTTTTCTAACGAATAAACGAGTTATTAACATTGTCTACGACTTTTTGGGACAACCTTCGGAATAACTTACCTGATCCGACTGGCAAAAATATTCCTCGGGAGACATGCGCATATAACTTGCCCTCTACACATTGACGTTTTCATCCTCCAGTTTAATACAAAGGAATAGCAGTGGTATGGAGATACGGTAAAAATGGAATGGGTTCGAATATACCGGTGTGCAAACATATCAGAAAGCCCCCAGTCAATGTGTTTTGGAGGGCGAAGCCCTCTCACGGCCCAAAGGGCCTTGAGAGCGGAGTTCTCCCTATCGGGAACACGTATATACATGTTTAAAAGGAAAATATAGAAAACTATCGAAAAATTAAACCATACCTATGGAACTTGAAAATTTTGGTCCCAATGGCGTCGATTCGAATACTATCGCGTGGACATGTATTTCTTCATTTTGAATCGCACGTACCCAAGTTCACGTCGTTCTGAGATGTTACATAAAATCCACAAAAGCATGTAAATCTTATTTTCTTAATCATATACATGTATAATCACTCCTTGGTTAAAGCTTTATTGTGTAATATTTGCGATGCTTGTGTATGTGCTAAACACCGACCCTGTTTCTGACGTCACAATGGACTGTTTAAATCAGTTGAATAGCGTTCCCCGCGTTCAATGAATAGGTGGATCAAAAATATGTCTAAAGTTAGAATACTTTGATTGAGCTCTGTCCTCACACGTTGGGTGCTAATATTTCAGAATATTTTGGTCCTGTTATGGATCTAGATACCAATGCCAATATGTTTTGCTTCGCTTTTAAACACGGTTAGCTGTAAGACGTATTATCGCATGAAATGTTTAGATAACGTACATGACTCGATACAGGTTTATTACAGTCTTTAACACACACCAAATTAAATATAAATTCATATTATGATGAAAATGTCGAATATGGCGATTTTGTAAACAACGAAATACTGCATTTGTGTGATGCGTGCAAGTCCAGCATTTTACGCTCCATGTTGTATACATGTTGTCATACTACAATCATACCCCAATACATAAGAGTAACGCAAGGGAGATAACTTAAAACAAAATAATCCCGATCAGTATCGAACTCTGCTGCATTCATATACTGTTTTCCGGATAGTTTGCAAACATATTTTCACTTTTAACACTATCATGTTTTAGTTTTAAGTTCTGTTTATTGCCTAGGTTCCGATAAATATTTTTATTATCAACTGAAATTAGACGGTTTTGATAGGAATATATAGGAGATGGCACACATGCTAAACCTGATATTTTTGTAAATAACTGTTTCCGTGGACATTGCGTGCATTTTATAATCAAAAGACAACCTAACGTTTACTTTTTAGTCACTTTTAAAGTAAATCATCAGATTTTACTATGCCACTTTTTTCTTCGATTTTACATGATTCTTACAGAGACTAGTTCTTAGTAGCCCTGTTACGTTATAAATCATTTTCACAATAAGGATCGAACTAAATCGAAGAACAATGCAAGGTGAAAATAACGAACAGTGATCAATCTCATAACTCCTACAAGCAATACAAAATAGATAGTTGGGCAAACACGGACCCCTGGACACACCAGAGGTGGGATCAGGTGTCTAGGAGTAAGCATCCCTTTAACAATATATATTACTATAAACCATTTTCATTTTTCCATTTCATGAAAATTATATCCTACAGAAATACCCATCAACAGTGATCGATTATAACATCTAGCACCAGAATAATGTATATGTAAGTACATGGAACAAAGATGTGTCTCCATCATGAGAAGCTTGTAATGTAGATAAAAACAATAAAGCATATTTTGTATGAACGCAAATGTTAAACACATTTGGGAGAAAATTAGCTCCTTCTTTAAAGTTTACATTACATGAAAAATTATTGTATTAGAATCAGCGAAAACAAAAACAATCTCTCTGAATAATCTTATATCCTTTGTAAGTTTTTCTATATATGAATACAAAATGAAATACAGGTTATAGTAGAAAATGTTGGAGCAAGATATTCTGTATATGTTTAAAAATGAACTTTCTAATCCATAGTATTTTTTTTTCATTTTTATTTAAATCCAAATATCAATGATTTATTTTCAAGGAATTTACCGTTTAGTTAACAATAAAAAGATTTAATACTAAAAAAAACCCCAAAAACCTCGTAACCTTGTAATGATAATGCGATAGTCTTTAATGTAAATATGTAGTTGAAATTGATCGGGATCGTGATCAAACGGTAAATTGTAAGTTAACTTAAAATAATTCCTTAAATAATGAAAACAGACACAATATATACCAGATATATATTCATTGGGTTAAATTAAAGTAAAAACCTACGAACAGTGGTTAAATTGCATTAAATTATGACATTTTACCAGTATACTCTAAAGTACTCTATCGTACTTTAGTGTACTCTGTTTAGTAGAACTGATGGAATAATACGTCTTACGTTTCCCAAGCAATATTCGGAGAAATATGTGTCCTGCTCTAGTTTCACAATACTATAGTAAATACTCGGCTATTTCCGTAACCGCAAATGAAGCGATTCTTCTTACCGGTTGCGGAAAAGGACGAACGCGTTATCCGATCGGTGATCATCGCCGCGTAGATCCTTAAGATGGAACTTTTATATTCTGTATAACTCCGTTTACCTGATCAGGATATGGGGCTCACAGCGGGTGTGACTGGTCAACAGGGGATGCTTACTCCTCCTAGGCACCCGATCCCACCTCTGGTGTGTCCAGGGGTCCGTGTTTGCCCAACTATCTATTTTGTATTACTTGTAGGAGTTATGAGATTGATCACTGTTTGTTATCTTCACCTTGCATATATTTCTTATGGCAAGATCTTTATATCATACCGTGATCAATTACCTTGGTCTTATCCAGAACAGCAAGATCATGTCAGTCATATCGTTGTTGGGCCATGTCTGTGCTATTTGTATTAATTTTCAATTATGTTTTGATCCTTTAGGGCTAGGTTGTGGCCACACTATGGAATCAAAATTTCTCAAGGGAATAGATATTGATGAAATAATCTCTTATAAATCACAACAATTGAGCAATGATAGACCAAGGTGACTTAGGTAAGCGAGGTGGCCTATAAGCCCCTTGTATAAAGTTTACTTTGTAAACCATAGGGCACATGCTCCATTTTATATCAAGTTGCAGTTCGAAATTTGAAATTTGAAATTGTAATTGGGGACACTAAATTTAAAGTGGAATTTATATTTTCTTAACAACACACGCACTCTCATATTTACGACTTTAAATCAAAGTACTGAAAGTACTGAAACGAGGTGACGTTTGGCAGTGAATGGCATGGATTCGAATGCAAGATCGAATTAAATGAAGGATATAATATGTTGGATGGTAATTTGTAATCCAGAAGCATATGTTATACCTTCAATTTGAGGTGTTAACTGTTGAAACATTCTAAAACTGAGTAGCAAGCATAATTAAGCTATATGTGAGGAAGAGGCCCATAGGCCACAATGCACATCTGACCTACCAAGGATGTGCTTAGTAGGAAGATTTTTAAAAATGTGGTTCCATCCAACCCCTTGGAGTCGTAACTAAGACAAACTTGAATCTAGACTAACTAAGGATGCTTCCATATCAATGTTTTTAATGATTCCTTTGTTGTTCTTGAGAAGATTTTTAAAAAAAAATCCTATATATTTCATTGTAAAGTATTGATCCCCAATTGTTGGCATACCCTACCCCTGGGGGTTATTACTTGAACATACTTGAATCAACACTATGAAACGAAGGTTTCACATAAGTTACAGTGTTTTTTACTCTGTGGTTGTTGTTGAGATTTGTAAAAAAAATGTGACAAAATTTTCACTAATTCTTGGGTATTTCCGCTTAAAAGAGTTCATTTGAACAAAATTGAATCCCTTTCAACCAAGGATGCTTTGTTGCAAGTTTGGTTGAAATTGACCCAGTGGTTATAGAGATGAAATATAAAATGTGAAAAGTTTACAATGTCGCTACCTTCGCCACCAACAGCAGACCCTGGTGAGCAAAAAAGAGAGAGTCACTATGTAATTCATTTCAATGTTTATTGACTATAACTAAAAGAGAGGAAAATGGAAAACACAAATAACCAAAATTGTTTCATTTGGAACAAAAGTTTCCTAGCAAAAAAATTACATACCATGTAAGAAATTCGTAAGAGTGAAATTTGATCATGACCCAAGAATGTTAAAATACAGAGATCAAATTCAAATGAATTAAAAATATTTAAACTATATACCAGAAATCCTTGTCAGTTCTGTTTAAAAGATATCCAACAGGAAATAATGCAAAAGCAATAGAAAATAAAATTCGTTTAAAAGCAGTACTTAAATATATACTAGTGGAATGAAGATGACAAAGTCAATTTCATAGAAATGGGTATACAAAGAAAACTGGAATAGTGGTTGATACATATCATATAAATGGTAACATTTTTGGCTTGACTTAATTGTGAACCGGTCCCTGATTGGCAGCAATTCCTATCACTTGTCACAAAAAAAAAAAACAACACAAAATATGAATCTGAAAACATCTTTGGCGTGAATTATTGTCAACATGTCTCTCGTTGGTTGCAATTTCAATCACTTGGTACAGTATCAGTATTAAAAACAAACTAAGGTAAAAAGCACTATATGAAAATTCTCGTAAAATCTTCTGGCAGAGAAATATTGCAATAAGATAATAGTTAATAGACATGTATATCATACAATTGGTTACATCCTTGGCTTGACATATTGGTGAACTGGTACCGAATTGAAAGCAACTTGTATCAGATGGTACAAAAACCCAGAATATCAATGAAACTCAGTATCATAATATATGAAAAGTTGAAATCTACTAGGAGAAAACTAATACAGAAATGGAATAATATTCAAACATATCATACTAATGGTATTAGTTGCTTTACATAATTGTAAACTGGTTCCTGATTGGAGACAATTTCTCTCACTTCATACAAAAAACATATAATACAAATTAAACACAGCTCAAAGGAACTAAATCAATTATTACTCAAATAAGTATGTCTAAGTCTACTGACAAGAAAGGTAATAAAAAGCAGAATAATACATAATTCATAGAATATACAACTAAAATTGTTATCACACAGGTATTAGTGAACTGATCCCTGATTGGTCACATAAGTTTAAACACTGAAACTCCTTCAATTAACTCTTATGTGAAATTAACAGTATAACAAAACACACCAAAAAAATCAGCAATTACATGAAATGTTTGTGATATGTTATACACAAAAGCAACGTTAAGTCATGAAATCATTTTGAACAAAACAGGTTCTTTCTGTACACAATAGGAATCATATTATGCCTCTGAACTGGAGCACCAATACATGAAATATCTTTATACGAGTATTGCTTCAAATTTTGAAGATACTGAACACGTAAAATATGTATATTTCATCAAGTAAGAGCTACAAAAGTACTTAGTATGCTAATAGCTGCATCTGAAGAAGTTACAAATCTTTTGGAATTGTACACAATGGCACATATGGCTTAAAGTAATACCACAGTAGCATAAGGAGATATGAAAAATTCAAGCAAATAGCCAAATATCTTCTAAGGGAACTGCAGTAAAATATCACAGGTACTTGAACAGAAAAAAAAAACATTCCCTTTTCTATGAGCAGCTTGAAGAAAGTTCTATATACATTAAATACATATATGTGCCAGGGGGAAATTGCCATAAATGTACCTACATTCTTACAACTGCAAAGGAGTTAATAATAACTGTTGTACATTAAATAGTTTTGTATATTATTAAGATAAGGCTTGCCATGTGTACCACGGTGGCAGTGATAGAAAAAAAGGTATAAAACTTTCTGCATTGATATGTTTGAGCAACAAACACATTAAATGTTACTGAACATACACAACGGAAAGACAATTTGTAACCCTTATAAGAAACCATCAAAAGATGGGAAATGGTATACTTTGTTTAATGATAAATATAATGATTGGTTCAAACAACATGTGGAACCTTGTATGGCGTATTTAGCTCAAAATGTAAACAAAAACACAACCATACAAGAGCATAACTTGAGAGAAGCATAGGTTAAAGGTGAGCAACTGTAATGAAAGGAAATCTTTAAAACTATTAACATTGTGCATTATGATTACCTGGATAAACAATTCAAACTGTACTCAAAAACAGAAAACAGTAGCCAACTCTGTTGTGAGATAATTACTATTTTAAAACACAAGTAAAATTTTAATGTAAACATCTTCATCCTGGAAGAATCAATATTCACTTCTGAATACTTTCACCCTTCCTGACCTAGCAAGATAATCCCCTCCTTAATCAACTCTTCAAATAAATTGAGTAAATAATGACATGCTGTGCACACTTCTGATAAAAAAAAAGTTCATTAAAAACAAGTGAAAATATTGTAGTGTCATAAAGAATTTAAAAATTACAAATATATCAGATATGGAGGGATACAGAAATGTAAAAAATGTTCACAATAATTGAAAAAGGAAGGTCTTACTGGATTTTACATTGACATGTTGTCATAAGGCATTCATGTAGATTTACTGATGGAGATAATCTCCTCAACAGTTGAGTCTTTCAATACGAAACAGCACTGAAATGGAAGATTCTTCCAAGTCTTTAATGGAGCAACCAAGGGCATTACCTAGCATGGCAAGTGGTACATCATATGTAGCATAGTCATCCTTGATGTTCATTAGGAGTGAGATATGCAGTTCAGTTTGGTCGAAGCCAATGACAGATCCCTGTACTTTTGCAACTGGTGGCTCGCACTCCTAAAACAATCAAGAATTATCTTAAGTGAAGAAAACTAGGTCAACAAACACCTTTTTTTTGAAAATATTGTGTAGTCATAAAAAACAGTACAGCAAGCATCTGTTCATGTATTTTATCATTTTTTCAGGATAAATATCCCTATTTATAGATATATTCTTTAAATATGCATTGTTAAATCAAATATATAACAATTTTAAATGTCATGTACATTCAGGTTTCAAATTTGTTTCTGCATTGAAAATAACAGTGCATTACTTCAAGAGCACTTTTGGAAGTTGTTGATATGGAAATTTCCTCATTAAAGCTTGTAACAACAACATTTGTTATTGAAAGATATTTCCCGACAATGGAAGTGTCACTTAAGTCTCTCCAGAGGGAGACTTTGATGCTGTCAGTCTCATCCTTTAATGCCACACTTTTCACACAAACATCAACCCCCTTCACCTTTACAGTCTTTGTCATGTCCTCCTTGAATTAAAAAAGCAAAGACATATTTAGAATATCCAAATCTACAATATCACATTTGTTGACAATTTTAACAAGATTTTAGAAGAATTCTACTAAAATCTAAGAAAATAATGAGCAGTATGCAACTTTGTAACAATTGCTTTTCTATCTGCATAATGAATATTAAGATCAACAATAAATGAAATCCTTGTTCAGAAAAATACTATAAAGAACACCATTCCGCAAATTCAGTTCAAGGACACATGTATGGGAATAACACTATATAAAAAACAAAGCTGTCAAAGATCTTCAAGTATAAAATCTACTAGTTAGAATAATCTGTGTCCCGTCACAAGCCCTCACCACACTAAAAATAACTACCAAATTAATCCTAACAAACCTTTTTGAGTTTATATATGCCTTTTACCCTAGAAAGTAATCCATATAAAGACGATTTCTCAACCGTCAACGTTTTTTCTTGCTTCGAATTTACACGCCATGTTTACATTCGGAACTCTCTAAATTGTTCATTGTAAATGCAAAGAGTTCGAGTTATCGCCCGTGTTTGTCTTGTTACATTGTTAATACACAAAACGAATTCTATTGTAAAACCGGGTCCGTAAGACAATATCAGGTTCTATTTAAAAATCTACCATCCCCTGGGAACCCAAAAAATGGGAGAAGTAACAAAGCAGAAAAAGAGTTTCTAGGAATATCGGAAGCATGCACAAATTCAGAGGAAATTCCAACTGGCAATATAAAGGAGAAAGAATCTCGAGCCCGATGGTTTTTTTTTTCAATGGTTACATTTCATATTCTTGAACCCTTGATACTGAGGTAACAATTCTGAATAATGAATAATTGCCGCTGTCACAAGCTTATTAGATTTATACAATTTTAAACTTCTATATGACAAATTTTTAAAATAACTTTCAAAACAATATATTGTAAAAAGAAGTAGTAAATTAAAAATAACAACCAAAAACATCCTGTTAAAAATAGCTTCTACTGAAGCTACAGAAAAATTCTATGCATGATCCCTCTTTCAAGAAAAAATTCCATGGGAGCCACCCGCTGAAATATTCTTAATACCTTATCATAGATCTCATAGTAGAATAGCTTTCAGTAAGTTGGGTTATATGGCAAACATGTTGAACGTGCAGGTATTAATTTAAAGTGTTGCAATTTAAAAAAAAGTATCATTTGTCATATTGATTTCCTTAGAAATATATCAGTGAACATTATCATTCACTCCTCCATTATGCAAAACAAATGAAATAAAGCAAATGAAAGAATATAAAGCTTCTAGAAATAATACAGAAGGGGGTGGGGTGATTTAAATTTATACTTACAGACACAACTCTGCCCTTAACTGACACCAGCGACTTCACAGGGGAGGTTTTCACATCTTTTATAGGGCGTGTCACAGCGGGTGGTGGGTTGGCGATCTGTTCACCCTTGTCCATTATTCCCTGTGGAACCTCCATGGCCCCCGTCTTCAGAACCTTCGTGTTTTGGTTATCACAACTGTAGGTTCACTGTCATTTTTGAATATATAGTTCATCACAATCACAGTGCTACTGGGACTCAAGATCTTCAGCTTTGAGCTGTCATAGACAGTCCCCTTCAGGGCATCTGTTGCATCTGCCAATCCTACAGTGAAGCACTCCTTTTTTTCACCAGTCAACCTGGTACTTCTGCAGTGTTCTGACAGCACATACTTTCACTTTTAATGGTTGCGAGTATGGCTTACTCCCTTTTGATTTACTCAGTTTTGCAACTGTCAGCATCTGGAATTGAAAAATGCATAAATTTTGTTTGAGTGTGAATTTAAGAGATCACCATCTTGTATCTTGCTATGATTTTTGTAACCAACTGTTGCAAAATGTTCTAATTCATTGTTCATTTTCTTGAAAGAAAAAAAAATTAGATTTTGCAGTCAATGAGTCATATTTATCTAAATTTAAGTAGATAGATGTATTCACAAGTAGCAAGAAAGTGAATTATTACCATTTTAGTGTAGGATGTTCTTCAAGATGAATTAAATACAGCTGAATGAATATTGTCTTTTCAAATGAGAATTTATATCATAAAGTGTTGGCAACCAAAGTCACATCGGGGAAAGTACTTTTTTTAAACATTGCATAACATAAACAAGTTTTTTTGTCATGAATTTCAGTGCAATATACAGGGGTTTATGATCTGAGAAGTAAGACTCAAGTGTCCCCCAACTTTGAATTTGAGCATCAGAAATGTTTGTGTATATGTGGTCAAGTGCAGATCCATAGTCAGTGGTAGAATCTGTGGGCAGGTATTTAAGATTAAATTCAGACATGAACGTCATGAGATTTCCTGTTTGTGATGAAAGGTTGTCAATATTGAAGTCTCCGGTCAATACTACAGGATTTAGATCTTCCAAACAATCTTGAAAAAGACTTCTTTACTGTCAACAAATCTGTCTTTGGTGGAACATACAATAACATAAATGAAATTGACTTTCCACTGCGAATCTCTATTTCCAAGGAAAAAAATTGAACATTTCGTTCTCTCCTTTTGTTGATTTTCTTTACAGTTAGCGATTCTTTAACATAAAAAGCAAGACCATATGATGGTCTTTGAGTGCAATGTTGTGGAGAGTCAAACCTATACATTCTATATCCTGACAATGAGAATGTCTCATCTTCATCAGTTTGAACAAGTCTTGTCTCAGATATTGCTAATACATCTGAAAACATAAAGTTTAAATCCTTTTCCAAATCTTCCTTGTGCTTATGAAGGGATCTGATGTTAAATGATGTCAAAACTGTAGTACAAGGATCTTTCTCTTTCAAATTGTCAATGCAGACTCTCATTTTGCCCTCATTTCGAAACCTGCTCATTTCTTCCAACACAGCTGGTGATAATGATATCTTCTTTTCATTCAAATAGGTGATGTGCAAGTTCTCGATATGGGCAACCCTACTTAGTCCCACATAAAGCATATGGTCATTTTTTCTGGAGCCAAAATTTATAACTGTTGATTTCATAGTTGAGCCTTGGGCTTTGTGAATTGTTTTGGCAGCTCCCAACCTTAGGGGAAACTGTCTTCGTTTTACATGATATGTTCCATTCAGTTGAATATTAAACTGCCTTGTAATTTCTAAAATTGGTGTCCAAGTTTTCTCAATATCACTTTTGAATAGCCTTGTATATTCTTTGCGCAACTCCTTTCCAATGTTTTCATCATCAAATTGCACCCAAATGATGCTACACCTTGTTCATCCTTCCACACGATAATCAAAGAGTTTTACAGTGCATGACGCACCATTTGTGATTCCATCTCGAACATTAACATTATTGGTTATTTCAGCTGGAACTCCAATAACCAAGAACAACATGGAAGATAGCCCCATTGTTTTTGCACAATCATCAGGGACTCTTGTTAACACTTTTAATTTCACAGCGTCATCAGGTGTTCCAATAACCCAGTCAAGAGCATTAATGCTTACTTTCTGTGATTCATCTGCCATTTCATATATCTTGTTATTGTAAGATTGTACTTCCTTTCTGGTAGTGAACAAGTGGGGTATACTTGTAATTTCTGGAGTCTCTTCTTTCACACATTGACATAGTAGACTGATGTCTTGTTCAGTCTGATTTCCTTCTCGCAATCTGTTCAGCAGTTCAGCAAATGTCCTGTCATCCCTTTGGCGCATTATTATGGTTAATTCAAACAACTTGAAATTGTCTCTCCACAGATTTGCTGCTAATGGACCATACCCTGTATTAGGCGGAGAAAAAATCCAACCATCCATGACAGGTTTTAGCTGAAACAGATCACCTACTGCAACAATATTTACACCACCAAAAGACATTGTGCATCCTTTTATTTCTTGCAGTCTGAGATTCATGAAATTAAACACGCCATAACCTACCATTGAAATTTCATCTATAAAAATGACCTTTAAACTCATGTATCGTGTTTGCAAGGTATTTAATTGTTGCATGTCTAGTGGTTTGTAAGCAAATCCTCTACCAACTGGAATACAAAATGCTGCATGGATTGTAGAACCATTTATGTTATGGGCTGCCTTTCCGGTTGGTGCACAGAGAAGAACATGCAAATTGTCTGGATTTTCATGAACTTGGTGAGAGTAATATTTCAACAATGCTTGATAAAGGGCTCTTGTAAGTACACCTTTTCCAACTCCTGCTCCACCAGATAAAAAAGCATACAAAGGCTCTTTCTTAGTTTTCAGCCAGTGTAGTATATGATAAAAGAATTCCCTTTGCTGATGATTGAGGTCTCTCAACATTTCCCTGTATGGAATGTCCTTCATTTCACCCATTTGCGAAATATCCTCATCAAGTTGTTTTCGTTGAATTCCAAGTTCAAGGCCTATGTCATAGTCTGGTGCATGTTTACCAGGATCAAAACAACCCCATTTTTCTGAGAGAGTTGATCCTTCTTCTCTGTGTATTTCTTCCTCATGTTCATTTCCTGGAGCAACAAAATTTGTACACAAATCCTCTGCATCTACATTATGAAGCATGTTTTCCATATCATTCAAAGCCTTTCCACCTTGTTGATATTCAGAAAGTTTCTGCTGAATTTGATTTTCACATGACTTGTATTTTGCTTCAAAAGATTGGAATTTATTGATCAAATCCTTTTTTTTCATTTCTCCAAGGATTGAACAACATAAAAAGTTCACGATAATGTTTCTCGCTATCTGTTTCAATATCAAAATGTACCCATCTTAAAACCATGGGCTTTTTTCTTTTGACAATTTCTGTACCATTCCTAAACATGTAACTCTGAGCAAATTCACAGGAATTTGACATGACAGGAATTGCATCCTCTGAAATTTCTTCTTCTGGCTCATTTTCAGGCAACTCCTCTGAAGTGTTCTGTTTGATGTTTTCCTTGTGATACTTAACTTGAAACCAGGACACAACATCAGCAAGGCAGATTCCCTCAAGAACTTTTGGTCGTTGTTGATACACTTTTATGATATTACCAGCTTCAATATCTGTACTGCTTTCTTTCAGTTCTTCTAAAACATGCCTAGGTTTCAACAAAACAGCATGCTCATCTATGGGAGCAGTATTAACAAAAGTCACGGACCTTGATGAATGCCTCAGTGGTATTTGAAGTACCAGGTACACTGCTTCTTGAGCATCTATCTCAACATGAGAGAGAAACTTGTTTCCTATACGTTTCACTTGTTGGCGAATATCAGAGTCATTTTGTCTTGCTTCTTTACAAGCATGCCACAGCAAGTTCGACATTCCTCTATGACCTTTAGAAATGTAGGACACAATGTAAGTGGCACATGCATATGCATCCAAAATAAACTGAATGTCCATATTTGCTTGCCAGCTCTTTAGTAGAACACTATTGTATGCATTAATTCTCACTTCATTTGGATTTCGCTTCAGGAAAATTTTTTTCTTGTTTCAAAGATGACCTCACTGCCGTGATGTAGCATTCCACATTGATCTGCAATTCTGATAAAAATTCTTGAAATGTCATTTCAATTTCAGACTCTCTGAACTTTGATGAATTAAGGTAATCTACAATTTTCTAGTAAGATATAACAGCTGTTGAGAAATTCTGATCATCTTCATCCAGAGGTGCAAGAACAACAGTCTGAGGCATTGGCGGTATGGGAAAATGAAATCTACATATGGGTTTATTCTTTTTCATACATGTCCTAACATGAGGATGTGTTTGGTAATTTATCAGGAAATCATCTGCCCCATGCTTTTCACAAGTTGCATACTTGTCAATGAATTGAGCCACTTCTTCATATGAGTGAGTTTGAACAGATGGGGGCATCTTTGATCCAAAGAAGCATATGCACATGAGGAGAGCCTCGCTGCTGGAACTCAATCCTGTAAAAGAAGTCTTCAATAAAACCTACAGGGTTCATTTTGTGGCCCAATACCTCTGCAAAGAATTTGTTAAACCTGAAGTCAAAATATCTTGCACAAGTTACTGGGTCAGACCTAATTAGTTTACTTTTGTGTTCCCAGCTCATGTTCATAATTTCCTCTTCTGTGTAGGTTACATTTTCTATAAAGCTCTCCAAGTGTTTTAAGTAGTGGTGTCCATTTCGTTTCCGCTGCAGAAAATGAACAGAACCAAGTAGGTAAACCCAGTTGCCTGATCATGGCAAAAATGTCCCTTTTAGCTTTTTCCCAGTAAGGGGGTGATCCTCGTAATTTCCGGAGAACATGAAATTCTTCATTCAATCGAACAATGGAGTCCGCAGTTTGCGAGTCAAGTATTTGTGCCGCAGTGTATTTCTTACCCTGTAGTTTGCACTTCCGCATAGCAAGCATGACTTTGTCCTGGATTTGCTTAATTTGTATTCTTTTCAACTTGTAAAATAGATTTGGAACACATTGTGCACATCTCCTATCAACATTTCTCAACTCCCATTTGCAAATAGTACTGTAATGCAAAGGAACAGTTCTTAATGTGTTGTCTGGTCTTTCTTCTCCACAATAGATGGTAGGAAATGCTAAAAATTCTGCATTTTTATCTTGAAATATACTCGGAGGGTTAAAGTTTTCACCTGGAGCAACACTCAAAACCTGATTAAATTCTCGGAAGTCAATACTTTGCATTAGAGTGTCCATATTGCCCGTTGGCCTTTCGTCCACACTACCTTCTTCTGTCCAAGCTTCTATGATGGACTCTTCTGCTGAATTTGTGGTCGATGTAGAATTTATTTCAGTTTCGTCCTCTGATTCAACATCTTGGTAATTTCAAGACTCATTCAATTCGATACCTTCTGCTTTGAATAACTGCATAAACGGGATTCTGGGAGCTACGAGTCTTTCTTCAAGGGGTGTAATGTTCAACTCAGGAGGTTTGGAGGGGAATTTTAAACCATTCATGAATGAACATGGAGGAACTTTTCCTGCTTTTAAATATTTGTGACAGGTGTTACAAATAATGTCTTGCTTTTGAAAGCCATGCTGATGCAAGAAATCTTCACTTATTCCTGTCGCTTTTCTAACTGAGTGTTTAAACCAAACCCGAGAACAACTTTTACAGACAAAAGATGGGCCTGTATTTACAGCTGAATGAAAGTGCTTTATTACTTCATCACAGTTGTTCGATAAATAATTATTGTTGCTCTGAGTCTGACCAATTCCTGAAAGACATTTATGGCACAGACTGGAAATTGGTTGTATACTATCCATAGTTAAACAACATCTATCTTCAGCTTGTCTTTGGACATGTCTTTGGACAACAGGCATCATTTCTACATTTGCCATCGAAACTACATACAATTCAAAAGCTGCACCCTCTTCACACCCAAAGAGCTTTCTCAAAAGAGCTTGTAAAGTTGAAAAAAAAACCACTGACTGTCAACAAAACAGAGCAACCGTCTGCCTTAACATTTTCGTTTGCATCACGTGCATGTGGATCGAAAACATGGAACAGATTGCCTGAGCAGAATACAGCAGCAGAACTGCCATTGCATATAAATATACCTCCATCTTTGGTATCTGCAAAGCATAAATTCAGTGCTGTAGCAAGAGAGAGGAAAGGGCCGTTATCTTTAAAAGTGGATTGTATTTCCCCTGCATAAACTGGTAAAGCAGACACATGAAGCAACTGATTTTGAATGCAAACATTTTTGGGCAAGTCCTCTGGGTTAAGATGTTCATGTGGACAGGCCTGTCTTGCATGCTTGTATAAAACATCACCTTTTTCGAGAACAAAATGAATATCATTCGCATCCCAATCTCCAAACAATGTTTGGTTAACTGCATTAAATGAAATGCACACAAGTGAATTTGCTACACATTGTCTACCTCTGCTATATTCTGAGAAAGTTTCTGACCCTTGATGAAAGTTGGCAGACACGCATTTCAAAATTATGGGATCTTTTCTTACATTGTGACTTTTTCTTTTTTTGACAGATTTTGGGCTCTCCCTTTGATGACTATCAAAATCATGATTTTTTCTTTTTTTTGCTACCCTTCATATCTGATGACGACAACAACTGTCAACTCTTGAAATAACTCATTCAATTCTTGAGTCAAAGTTAAACCAGTCCAAGAAAATTTCCACTCTTGAAATATCAACTCTTGAAAACAAGTGTCAACTCTTGAGATAATTCATTCAACTCTTGAGATAAATCATATTTCGTGACAAAGAAATGTAAACTTGATTTCCAATATATTATTTCCAATAGAGTTCTTTTCTTGAATAACAAATATATTCACAAAAACATGTTCATTTATATTTCTTAATCAATGTTTACAGTTATCTGACTTGACCATGAAAGAGCGCGGGAAATGGCGCTCGGCCCTTTCGATCGCAGATTACATGTTTACACCCAGATGTAGTATTAAAATCTCAAAAAATGCGTCCAAAAGAAATATTTTGGTAAAATTGTACGAAATTAACACATTGGGTTTCAGATAATTACCTTGAGTTAATGCGTTGGCAAGAATATATCAGTTCTCTCAGGCAAGACGTTTTCTCCTTGTTGATAAACAGGATAGCGTGGCACGTATGGATACAGAGAAATAGTACAGAGTTTAATATTAAAATTCTAATTACACACAATTTCTGCTTGATAAATACAACAGATCACATACAAGGAAAACTTCTTCAATCTGACATAAAACAGAATTTATATATAACAGTTTAATAAAAATGGAACATAGTATCAATGTGAACTATTTTTTGATAGGCGATAAATCGGCTAATTAACATAATTTTCAGACATAAGAGGAGACAGCTGTTTACCCAGAATTCCTAGAGAAAAATAGACCATGTTTTTCCCGTCTATATGTGAAAATGCGAATGAATACAGAAACAATGCAAATCGTTTCCTACAGTCCAATTCTGTTTTTCTAAGGTCGTGGAATAAAATGTTGGCAAACGACAAATAATTTTGATCTTGTTTACACACCTAAACACTAATTCGCGATTCCTTTTGATGTGTGGACTTTGTTTCATATCGAAGGGATAAAAATTGCGATTTCATAAATTCTTATTTAACTCGCTTATCGTAGAGGGTAAACATATGGATCCTATATCAATCTCAAAGTGAATTGTGACAGCTTTTACGTTGCATTAGCATATGTGACAACAAATTTCTTATATTAAAAATCAAAGTGATTTCGCAAATGGTAGTGATTAAAACAGGGCGCCATTGAAGCTGGGGTCTGACATACGAGGCTGACTTACGTCACCTCGAAAAAGTATCGAGACTCATTCGCGGTAAAATTACCACGATACCACATCCTTAAGAAATAAATTCATAAATCTGTTTATTTCTGCCCAGAAAATAAATGGTAAATTGGGATCTTTTATTAATTTTGTCATATTCCTCTGAAACTCGAACATGCCAAATATTAAAACTAATACTTATTAATAAACATTTTGATTTAGTAAATGATGTTGTGTAATTTTGTCCATGGTGACTGTTTTTTGGCACTCTGCTTTACCATGAAATAGCTCTTACAAGTTTATTGTTATTTCGGATGTCAAAACTTTCGGTTGAGCATCACTGAAGAGACAGTATTTGTCGAAATGCGCATCTGGTGCATCAAAATTGGTACCGTATAAGTTTTACATTTAAAAGGTGAGTCAAATATACAAGGACATGCTAACATTGGATAACTATAGTTCATGGGCCGTATTGTGCCATCTCCTGTATTGAAACAATAACATACGTTAACCACCTGCTCAGTATCATATGGTTATCATATATTGAACATATACAAAACAAATGGATGTTCACCATGATTATTTTTTGAAGTTATCAGCATGGTCAACATGTGATTAAGGTTTTTTGTAACATAAAACATTCCAATTATACGCCAAAGATAACTTGCAATTTTACCTCTGCAGGGTGTGCACATCTTCATATTAGTATCTTTGTCGATTCCATCAATACGGAATGCGTAGTAATGTAATGGAAAATAATACCCCAACAATTCTTAAGGTGTTATATTAATAGCTCAACACCTGAAGCAAATATGATCTAGGGTAATCGTTTACGTACCTACTATTTTATATTAGAAATATATCGCGATCTACAGTATCGGTAGTAAACATTACATTCATAAAATTCCCGTCAGACTTACATGATGCATGTGATGTAAAAACATAATTATTCAAGACGTTACAAATCATCGTGTTGTGCTTGATATTACATGTGTAGTCTTCAAATAGTTAGATGCATTCAAACGTGATATCTTAACATGTTCGATTTAAAGACTGGCCAACAGTTCCTTCGGTTTATGTATTGTGATGCATTATCATGTAATTCATATTTATCTTTCTCTCCTTTCATACAGAGAAGATTGGAATCCTACCAAACAACCAAAAAGCCATTTTGTACTCTCTTTTGTGTTATGACGACAACAAAATTAGTTGGAGCAAAAGTGATCAATGGTTGAAATCACTTAATACTATCCGGGAAAAACTCTTTTATGCCGAAAATGTGTCTGTAATGGATACAAAACATGATATTGATGAACTGATGAGAATGAACTTAATACAAAATAACGACCAATATCTAAAAATTACATCTACAAAATACGCCGAGGATGCGATGTACCAGCTCTGGGAGAGCACAAACTCAAAGTTCTCTAACCACAGTTACATGTTGACTTCGTTGTGTATGACCAAAGTGAGGAAGTACTGCAGGGTCGGAAGTGGAAGTTCAAAACATGTTTATTGTGATGATGGTCTCTATCCCTCCCTGGTGTACCGATTACAGATGGACATCCTCATCCACAAAACAATAGAAGTCTGGGGCGTACAGAGAGCAGCGTCCTGGATATGTAAGTATGACATCACTGTCTGTAATGTGTCATTATTTGTGATAGTTTAAAAAGACACATGACTATACATAATAGTTTAAAGAGATACGTCATTATCTATAATAGTTTAACGAGATAACATCATTATCTATGATAGTGTAAAGATTAATTAATTTAAAAAGATACGTCATTATCAATAATAGTTTGAAGAGATACGTCATTATCTATAAGAGTTTAAAGAGATGCATTATGATAGTTATCTGTGATAGTTTTAGAAGATAATTCACGTTATGTATCACTCTATGTTTAAGAAGAATATAACCCTCAAAATGAATTTAAAAAGAAACGAAATGCGTTTGTCTTCCATAAATTGCGTTATCAAAATGAGATAACTACTCATTTGGTAGTGCCTGGACAATGTCAACTTCATGTATATGTATATTGCATCCTTCTCTAGTGCAATCTGTCCCTTTAAGTCTGGGTTGGTTTTTGTTTTTTATGTGCAATTGAATAATTCATTTTTTTTTAAATCAACTTTTGAAACATTAAATAGCTCGACTTGGATTTAGTTACGTAGCATTGCGTGGAGGTGGAAACTAGACATACACTTTTTGGACGTTCCTTTTTTCCATTAATACAGGCCATTTTCAACGTTCGATCTATAGGCTGGTTCCTGACCCTTGTTTTAAATAGCAGTAGTGAATTGTAGTGGAAATGTAATCAAGTTAACTGAAGAATTGAAAAAAAGGATGAACCCTTGTCACCTTACCCCCAAAATTTAGGATTTAGAGTTTTGATTTAATTTTTGAATTTTGCAAGTTAAGACTTTTCAGAAAATTGTAAAACCAACTTCTTCTCCGGCTGCCCCCTTAAAATGAAAACAAAAAGAAGAGAGAGAGAAAAAAAACCAACAAACAAAAACACAAAGAAAAAATCACTCGATGCAATGCAACGTTCCTGGTATTACAATTTGGACAGAAATAAACATTAGATACTGCTGGACCACCTCCCCCTCCCCTTCCCCTCCCCTCCCCTCCCCCTTTTCCCCAACCCTACGATCTTGACAACAGTTTTCCATATTCAATGTAATGCTCCAACTCAGGTGCGGATACAGAGGAGGTTCCGGGGATCGGACACCCCCTCCTTCGTTAGAAAATTTTACTAAAAAATGTAAGAATAACGCATTCTGAGGGTGGAAACCCCACCTTACCCCCTTTGAAAGCCAAAATTAATGGTAGAACCCCTCTATCGAAAATTCCTGGGTCCGCCCCTGCAGTTTGACATGTTATGACCGTGTTCAGTTCTCGTACAGTCCGTGTACATACAGCTTGATGGCGTGGCGTTTACAGCACACGTCGCTAGTCAAACACTATTTATTTTGTCTTCTAATAATAGAATGCCTTGCTATTATACATAGTTTTCGTGTGACGTCACGCATTATAGTTATGCTAATCTTCCGCCATCTTGGAGGTGAACAAGTGCCTTCGGCTTTTCATATTCAAATCGTAAAATTATGGTGAATTATTGTGCGATCATTGGTTGTACGAGTACAGGTGGGAAGGACAAGGTGTCATTCTATCGTCTGCCAGCTGTAATATCAAACCAGGGAGAAAAAAACACAGGAATTGTCAGAAAAAAGACGGAGATCGTGGATTTCCAAGATCAGCAGAGCAGACCTGCAACCTTCATCGTACCCATTTATACTAGTGTGTTCGGAACATTTTGTGAATGGTAAGTGTTCAAGTGTAATTTAAAAACATGTGAACTAGATTTATTCATTTACCCCCCCCCCCCAAAAAAAAAACAACAAAAAAAAACAAAACAAAAAAACAAACAAAAAAAAAAAAAACCCAACGTTCATAAACCGGAAAATTCGCATATAAACAAATAGTACATGTATGTGTTTTTACATACGATGCACAAACTTGACGGAATCGTAATTGGGTAAAAGTTCTTTAATAAAAATATGCTTTTTAAAATCAAATAAATTAAATTTATTGTAAATAGTGTGCTTACTGGGTATATTAACAAAACGTGACAGAAAATATATGAACAAAGACAATCGTTATGACCAAGTTCAAATAATTTTTTTTTTCAAGGTCGACCATCCCCTCTGTACCCAGAAGGAGCCATTGACTAGTTACCAAGCTTGGAACTGGGATATGATAAATACAGCAATGAAGCAATCTCTACCCCCTGACAGAGGAAACATATTGAAGGGAAGACAACAGAAAAGGAGAACTGTTGAAGCTGCACACTCTCTTATATCCCTCAAGACACAACTGAAGATGAGATAAAAGTGAATGATCCTAATCCTGAAGCCGAGACGCAGAGTTTGGGTGAAAAAAATAGTTTCTGCCTATATAAGTCAAGGGTATGGTGGCCGTACTTCAGATAAATTTGTTATCAATGACTCGGGATTTCTTGAAAAATTGCAGTATGGAGATATTGTCTTGGCAGACAGGGGATTTGACATTGCGGAAAGTGTTGCACAAGCAAGTTCTGAGGTGATGATTCCAGCTTTCACAAAAGGAAAATCTCAACTCTCTGCAGTAGATATTGAGAAAACTAGGAAATTGGCACATGTACGAATTCATGTTGAGAGTGTAATTGGACTAGTTCGAAATAAATACGTTATTTTACAAGATACATTGCCTTTAGACTATTTAATTTCTTCTGATGGCTCAATCCCAACCATTGATAAAATTGTAACTGTGTGTTGTGCCTTGACAAACATGTGCAAGTCTGTAGTACCATTTGACTAATTATTGAATTGCTTATCACCACATGTACATTATGTATGATATGTTGGGATGAACGAAAGTTTCTTTAAAAAATAATAGATTTTAAGAAACATTTTCAAGGTTTTTTTTTGTTGCCAATGTTATGTAGGTTACCAGGTATGTCATACTTCAATTTGAATTTTTAAAAAAGTTTTGCAGTGAATTAAAAGAAGTAAAAATAAATACCAGTTTTCAGTGAATATATTTATTTTAAACCCTCTGTGCAGAATAGGCATCCAGGGCTTTTTGAAATAAAAACATACATACAACATACATGTATATATAATAAAAGTACATGTACATATAGAATCATATCACTTAAGTTTTTTCCTAATACAGCGCCCTTTAGATTTAAATTCAGGCAGTCAACTACAGTCTTGGCAATACCATTTTCCTTTTGTAGTTCATTTTTCTTCAAGCCTAAACACTAAAGATGAAAACATTGGTATTGGCAATTTTGGTTATCACAAGCAACCATAGTGTCAGTTTCTCCCTGTTGGCAATGACAGAAAATGTCACGCAGCATACATCCTAGATGCAGTTATGCGACCACTTCTAAATTGGATCCATAGTTTTGTTTCAGCCTGTTTCTTAGTGGTCATTTCTACACTTTTTGCTTCCCCTGTAGTAACAACCGCTTCGATATCTTTGCAATATGTCAAAATGTCACTAAAACTTGCTGTTAATAAGGATTCATTGAAAAGTTCAGATAAAATTTTGGGAATTTTTTTATCTAAAACTTTAGGTATAAATTGTTGTTGGAAGCCTTACTTAATACTCAAAACTGCAGACTGTGCTCCAGTTAAGCTCAACTGTTGCAAGATCAAAGATATTTCATTCTCTGTAGGCTTTTTCACCGGTTTTAAAGATGAGTTTACTTTCTTGGCCACAGGTGTATCTAAGAATTGTTGGTCTAACTGTTTCTTTTTTGTTTTGGTTGAGGTAAAGTCAATATCTTCAATTTTCGCATAATCTACCCTTTTCATAGAAGTGGGTAACCAGTATGATTTTGAATCTGTGACAGTACGAGCCTCTCGTATCTTCACTGTTGCCTCTATTGAAAATAGCATGGCTGCTATGCGAGTGCATGACTCGCCTAATCCTGCCATACAATTGCAATGGGATGCCAAAACTTTTCCATCACATTGTATTATGACCCATGGGCTGAGAGGTGTTTCACCGAGTCTTTGTGAGTGCATCACCTACAATAGAAATTGAACAACATTTATGATGGGGTATCCAGATTACTCATATTTGTAACCCAAAGTATTCATAATGTTTTCATCATTATTGTGGTACTAAAAGTAGACAAACTGTTATGATGTGAAATTAATACTAAATATTTAATTTCTTTAACAGACAGAACAGAATTTTAGGGAACACACACATTCTGTCTCGTTTTTATTTCCATTTCTTATATCTTAAAGCATTTTCTGTATCAAAGACACAAACCCTACAGTACAGATACAAAAAGGAAAATAAGTACCAATATTGACACATGTCATGCGTGTATGTTCATGTCAGAATGTAACTGTGAAAAGCTGCATAATACAGTTTCTTTTGAGTTTTTTTTAATTAATTTGATTCAATAAAGAATTATTTGATACAACTTACCCTTGCAGTGTGTACACACAGACCAGAAATTTCACACACTTTGACATCTCTAACCCAGCCACTGACGAATTGATTATATGCCTCTAGTCCTTTATATGACTTTAATTCATCCATTGTATAAGCACGTGTGGTAAACAATAAATAATTGACAATGTCAGGATAAGTGACACTTGCCCATTTCTCAACGTCCTGTGTCCATTTTTGCTTTTCCAATGTATATGGATCTTGTTTCCCGATTAATCCTATTTTTTCATCGTATCTCAGTCTCGAGGTGATATCTAAAGTGTCGCGGTATGTCAACGGATGTTTATTAATCTTATAGACCATAATAAAGCATTTAAATCTTGACAAATTTAATCGGATTATAGTTTGTAAACATACGATAACGTCACCTCCAATATGGCCGCGGGTCAGTATCGAGGACGAGTAAAGTCACGTGATCGAAATCTATGATTAGTGGAAAGATCTTGATATTTAGAAATTATGGTCGAAAATATTACATATCATACCATGAATTATTTTTTTTGTGATCATGAAAAATATGATATATAAACCCTGTACAAAAAAGATAAATAAAAGATGTCATTCTTAATTAGAACACTTCCGCAGTAACATACATCTGTCCGGCAGAAACGCATGCGACTTCTCCAACCTTATAGCGAGCGAAACTCGCGTCGCGAAGCGACGCGTCGAGTTTGCTCCTATGATAACACAATTGAGTCACGGGAATTGCTCTTCATCATATGAAAAATGATGGGGACTACCCAGTCAATGCCTCTGGATTTTTATTTTTTTATCACTACTTTTTGAAAGCGGATTTTTTTTTTCTGGAGAGTAAATAGACGACCGCATTGTAATTGTAAGGCGTAGATACATACCATTTACCGTCATACATCCATGGCTAGATGTACGGTACCAGAGAGTACCGAAATATGTCGAAATTTGCCGAATGAGGAATTCGTTATATGAAAAAAAAAAAACATGGGAGGGGGAATCTGTTTTTTCCACGTCAAAATATAAGAACTGCACCATCTATTCATCAGTTTCAAATCCTTGGTACGTCCCGATATTCACATCGAACGTCGAGCCTCCGCAGTACCCAGGAGGCACTAAATTCAGGATAAAATATCAAAGCAACTTTTATCGTGAAGTTTCATTTTAAAAATGATCTTCCTTAATTTTTGCCAAAAATAACTTATCCAATAAATTTGTCGAATAAACGATGCATTTCGTTCATTTTATGAGCACTATATTTTGATGTGCAAGTTCACAATCCAGGACGCTGTTCCAATAAGCCCCCCTCCTCCCAGAGGAATATTTGTGACTTATAAAAGCAATGTAAACAAACGGTGATTTAGTAAATGAATATAATAATAAGAATTGAGCAGCTAGCACGGTTCAAAGAATTTGTCTCAAATCTAAATCCGTTCATAATGATCATCAACAGTTTAAAAGTGCCGCTCAGTTATTAAATAACTTGCACATCTTGTTCGGTAGGTAAGTTTCTAGTGGAGTGGCTTGAACGACCTGAGCGTTTTTGTGGGCGTGGGTCGACCTTGCAAGAAAAAGTTTGGACAGAAGTGTAACGGTTTACAATAAACGATGGGAGTTGCTAAAACGGGAAATACTGTATGCAATAATTGCATGAAAAGATCAGCACAATTAAAATGAAAAGTCTTATCATGATCAAGGGAAGCAGCAAACATTATAAAGCGCCTGTGGATACTACCTCTTTTTTTGACACCCCCCCTCGAAAAAAAAAAAACGCTCCCGCCCCCGATTACGATAACTATGTGTTATGGTCATTGGTGAATCTAGTCGTATTCTGCTGTCTCTCACTATAAATTCTAGGATGATCTCATATTGGCAAAATATTTTAAGGCCAGGAAATCAAAACTGTGTTTATTGTACATGTATATAGGAATCTAGATATTCATTTAATCAGTGCATGCACAACAATAGGAACGTGAACTGGTGGGTTATTTTCATAAAAATTTTTTTTTAGATTTCCGTGGTTTTACTATATGGTCTATAATATTTGGAAAAGACAGTGTTCTGTAATGTTTAATGTTAAATGGATTACTACTGTAAATAAACAAAGACTAAAAGACCAGCCTATACAGTATAAGACAACTTATATGGATGATTCGTCAAGGGGTCAAATCTATAGAAAAAAAATAAGCGATACTTTGGCGTCGAGAAATACTTAAACAATCCTTCGAGGAAATTTTAGAAATATCTTGTTAAATTCAGAACAACAAAACACCATTTACCCATAAAGGTAGGTAAGTGGTATGGAATTCCAGCAAATGATAGAAATTGCGCATTCTGTAATACCGGTAAATTAGCCGACGAATACCATTTTATCTTAGAATATAAATCTCGATCTACTTTACGGAAAGAATTCTTGACTTCTAGATATTTTCAAGTACCAAATACACTGAAATTTAGAGAATTGATGGCAACATCAAAGTTTTAAAAAAAATATGTACATGTATATCTATTTCTAAAATGCAGGAGATAGTCTGCTGTCCTCCCTATCATGTCCGAATATATAGTTTAAACAATATTTATTCGTAAATAATTCGATAATGTTTACAAACAATGTCTTATACATGGAATAGATTGAGAAACAAGCCAAAAGGCTTATATTAATCTCGCTCTAAGAAAATCTTTGTATACATTATGCCCCACCTCTATTTTGTGCTTTTGAAAATATATATGCATGTATTGTCTATATTTTTATACCGAAAATCTCATTATCAACCCAAATAATAAGATACCAGCATTTAGATAAGTAAAAAAAAAAAACTGTCAAAAGTTCTCGCCTATTTAGGATGTGAATTCTGGTGTCACAAAGTCATCAAACACAAGTTATTTTGATGTTTATATTGTTGACTTCATAAGAATTATCGTTGTTTTATACATATCACACTTACAATTGTGAGTAAACACATACTCTGTATTATATGGGTAAGTAAATGTATGCGTGTTAAAGACGTTTGGTCACGAGTTGGGGAGATATAAACCTTGTCTGTTCTTCCCATGCTCTACCCATAGATGTCGCTGCCCATTAACACCTCTGTAAAACTCTTATTAGCCAAGCTAGTGTGGATCAAATGCAGACCCATGCGTAATGGCAAATTTAGGTCACATGCATTATACCCGTGGATACCTATAGATGGTTATGTTGTTTTGAGCGAAAAAAAAAAACCCTACTTAAAATGATAACAATCATTAAAGAAGAGGACCATGTGCCACATCGCTCACCTGAGTCACCTTGGCTCACATTTAAAGATTGTCCCTATATATTCGCATGTAAAACTTTGATTAATACTGTGGCCCGGACTTACCCCAGGGGGTCATGGGTTTTACAAACTTGAATCTGCAATATGTCAGGAAGCTATCGTGTAATGTGAACTTTTCTGGCCCAGTGGTTCTTGAGAAGAAGATATTTAAAGATATTCCCTATATATTTCTATTTACAACTTGATCCTATATTGTGACCCCATCCTACCTCCGGGGCCATAGTTTTTACAAACTTGAATATGCCCTTCATCAGAAAGAGTTCTTGTAGATATCTTATGGCCTAGTTGTTCTTAAGAAGATTTTACAACATTCTCCCATACATTCGCATGTAAAACTTTGATCCCCTATTGTGACCCCACTCTAACCCCCCCCACCCCCCGCCCCCCAAGGAGGGGATGATTTTGGCAAACTTGAATCTCCACTATATCAAGAAGCTTTCATGTAGGGTTCAGTTTTTCTGGCCCAGTGGTTCTTGATACAATACTTAAATGACCCCCGCCTATTTTTACATTTTTGTGATTATCTCCCCTATGAACGGGGCATGGCTCTTCATTGGAACAAACTTGAATTCCCTTTACCCAAACATGATTAGTACTAAGTTTCGTTGAAATTGGTCCATTTTAATTTTGGAGACAACGAGTGATCAGAAAAGCTCGCTTGAGCTTTCAGCTCAGGTAAGCTAAATCATATACAGACAGTATGTTATTAAATAATGTGTATTTGATTTATGGTTTTTTTTTTCTTTCTTATATTTTGAAAAAAAATGTTACGTCCATTATTTAAATGTTATACCACGCGACGGCATAGAAGGCTGATAATACGTATCCGCAATTCATTCATGAATGCTGGTCGTCAGGGAAATTGGGCAATTTCTTGGGAATGTATGTAAAACTTATACGGTACCAATTTTGATGCACCAGATGCGCATTTCGACAAATTATGTATAAAAACAAACACGATAAACTCCTTGTATGTAGATCCGTGGATAGTAAATTTAACCAGTGGTAAGCTTAGTAAATTATGTATATATATACAATATTCATTAAAGTATTCATAAAAACAATATTCAATTATATAGTAATTTTTTTTTAAAATTCATTTCGCGCCCGTTAATTAAAAAATGCATACAAATTTAATGCGCATTAGTTGACTTCACTTTACCGCCGTGTAAACGATATGTAATTCGAATTAATTTGATGTGCATTATTTCACTTCACATTAAAATTTAATGCGAAGTAAAATTCAATGCAAATCCTTATGAATTAAGCATTATATTCCGCTCCGTTTTCCGTTCTGCGTTATAGCAACACCCCGAAACGATGGAGGGATCTGTACGGAACGAAACGGAACACTTTGTGGGTGTAATAGGACCTTTCAGGGTGGATAGTGTCTTGTTTGAATGATACATTTGTAAATATTTACATTTTCAACTGTATTCTCCTACATAACACTATTACGAGCAGTACGTATTTATCACTGCTTAAATCCATTACGGGGTTAACAGAGGTGACGGCTGTGCGTATGGACATTTGTTAAAAGTAGGTAACAGGTACTACTTTCACTAAGGCAATACACATCTAGCAATCGCTCTCACTTATTACAGAAGTATATTGATAGATGAAATCAACATCGCAAAATGTATTTATGGTTTTATTTGTATTCTTTGTTTGTTTGTTTTGGTGTTTTCTGCCACACTCAACAATTTTTCAGTTATATGGTGGCGCCCAGTTTTTATTGGTGGAAGAGAGAACCCAGGTACAATGTACCTGGGGAGAGACCACCGACCTTCCGAAAGTAAACTGGGAGACTTTCTCAATTACCGGCGCGAGCGGGATTCGAACCAGCGCCGACAGAGGTGAGATACCGTGTTACAGATTTGAATCTGCACTATATCAGTATTTGTATTCCAAGCAATAATTGATAAAAGCATTTCTGTAAACAATGTCTAACATTTCGTCTGCTACAACTTCACCCTGGTCATCGGTGATGGGGAATTGTACCTACTGCTAGACGATGACATTATGCTTTGGCAAAAAGGTCATTCACAGGATGTATGACCGGTAAGTCGTCAAAGTATATTAAGACCTATACACCGCCCTGCCTCCGTGCCACAGCAGCCGGTGATTGATGTCGGTTTCCAAGTTTATGTCGGGACATCAAAACAAGGCGTCGTTACAAACCTATCATCGAAATTTATCGAGTCAAAAGAAGCGTTCAGTGAGCTCATGTTTGTCAACAATTACATGTCCAAATCCAAACCGTCCCTTACCTTCGTGCAGTTCCATATTCTCTGCGATGCTCAGTTCTTTCCGGAGATTCATCTGAGCTGCGTCCTCTGTCCTATCTATAAATGATTTGCCTACACCCGACGACAGTCCTCCTGTTCTTCATTTCCCCAACCTCAGTCTTCTGTTAACTCCGTATTATCCACATGATATCTTTCAAAGTCGGTCTTCAACGTCTTCACCTTTCAAACGTGAAAGCGCATCACAATTGTAAATGCAACCTTCCGCACCCCTTTTTAAATCACACCCCCTTGAAATTAAACATATGGACGAGTTTTCCATTATATACCCCCGAGTTAATGTATATGTACATGTTGATATACTTGCTTTTTAGCGTCTTAATAATTAAAACAGTTCTTCATTTGATGGAACTTTGTTTTGTGTTTTCGTCATTTTCAACACATATGACACTTCGTTGTGCAGATCAACAATGTGAAATGTATGGAAACGTGTTGTTAACACAATTTAGCAATGTTATCGATCAAAAATGTAAATATAAGTAATAGGGTATCATTTTAAGATATTTATCGGGATATAGATAAGGGTTGGTACGTGATCAAATTGTTCATAAAGCCCTTCGGGCTTTATGAAATTTAATAACGTGACCAACCCGTATTTATATCCCGATAAATATTTTAAAATGATACCTTATTTTTTAAATATTTCCAGTTTCAATAAGACTGTATTACAATTACATCTATGTAGATTTTGTTTTATAGATCTAGGGGGATAATTGTGGTATATTATGCTGGAAAATGACAACTCGAGGGGGGGGGGGGAGGGAGGGGCGAAGGGGAGATCAAAGTCTCCCAGTCATGCACCTACCCATACTTACAATACTTCTATAGATATACATTTATTTTCAATCTCAACACACACACACATGGTGTCTCTGTGTGTGTGTGTGTGTGTGTGTTCTAAAGTGCGATAGTTGGCACCGTGTGAAAGACAAATTCTCCCAATGCTAAAAGTATACATACTGTTTCTTAGATGGTATATACTACATATTGTACCTGTCAAGTTCATCACTGATTTTACAGTTTACTTCACACACACCATACAATTACTTATATCCGAAATTCATATTTGAAATACTCGAATCATTGCTTTTTCATGTAACTTTTTATTTTGCATGGAACATATTCAGCATAATTAACATGTTATAGTACAGGATAGTATAGTACTCACAATGTTACACTCTGTATGGAGTATATACCTACCGATTACGCATCACAAGTTCCTGATAGTGTGATGTCTGTTACATTTGCATCGACAATAAAATGCATGAAATGATGATTTAAATTAACTTGTTTTAAACGCCTTGGTTTATAGTGCTATATCAATCTTATTATTCCAATATGTTGCAATTTATTATTAAGCTTTGCATAAAATACAGGATATATACATCATTTTAGTGAACGTACCTACGGTAAAACTCAAATCACAGGAAGCAAGGAAACGCATGTACAATAATCTACGTCGGGACATAGATGAAGGAGATGTAAAGAAACTTGGGGCAGTGAGTTGGACCAGGATGACCAGAGAGGGGAAGGGTTTCAGGGGGACTGAGACTGTGTACGAACTGAGACCTCAGTGTGCCAGGTCCACCATTGGAGAATATGACCACAACGACATCGTTATAGTGAAAGGAGAAATGTATGCTGTGAAAGATAAAGGTTTTTATTATTATAGATTTATTATATCATCCATGTTGGTGTGTGTCGCGTTGTACATAATTGTGGAGCTGTATATTTTCAGCCTTTACTGTCCCACAGACATGAATACTTTATAACTGTGCATTGTCCTCGTTCTGTCATGTTCTGTCATTATAATGATTCACGATATAAAGGAACTCATGAAGCACGTGAAAAAGGTGAAGATGACGAGCAGCGATCAATTCAATTAGTCCTACAAAGAATCCAAAATTAAAGGACGCATCTCGTGTTTTCAAATTATACATGTAACATTATATTTTTCATAGAACAAATTCAGTGCAATTGACATTTCAAAGTACAAATATAGGAATCACAATGTTACACTTTGTATGGAGTTCGCCCCTACCGATTACGTAACACACGTTCCTGATAGAGTGATGTCTGTTACATTTGCATCGACAATCAAACATTTAAAAATCAAGGAATTGTGTAGCTGATTTTAATTAATTTCTTTTAAACCCTTTGGTTTTATAGTGCTGTATTAATCTTATTATTCCAATACACTACAATTTATTATTAGAATTTGCATAAAATACCGCATATATACATCATTTTAGTAAACATACCAACGGAAAAACTCCAATCAGAGGAGGCAAAAGAACTTATGTATAACGATCTACTTTGTGACATAGATAAAAGAGATATAAAGAAACTTGGAGCAGTGAGTTGGACTAGGATGACCAGAGAGGAGGAGATTCTCCTAAGGCCTTCAGAGACTGTGTACGAACTGAGACCTCAGTGTGCCAGGTCCACCATTGGAGAACACGACAACAACGACATCGTTATAATGGAAGGAGACATGTATGATGTGAAAGGTAAAGGTTTTTATTATTACAGATGAGCATTTGTTATATCATCCATGTCGTTGTTTGTCCCATTCTATATAATTGTGGAGCTGTACATTCAACCTTTACTGTCCCACAGACATTAATACTTTAAGAATACTGTAAAATTTAGGCCTATGCTCGGCGCTTTCGACCTTCGAGCAGGGAGGGATCTTTATCGTGCCACACCTGCTGTGACACGGTATTTCGGTTTTTGCGGTTTCATTCGAAAGACCGCTCCATTTAGTCGCCTTTTACGACAAGCAATGGGTACTGAGGACCTATTCTAAACCGGATCCCTCCAGTGATGAAGCACGTGAAAAGATGCAAAATACAATAAAAGATGAAGAGATTATCAAAAATAAAATATAATAAAATAAAATAATAAAAAATAATGATACCACCACCTACTCACATGTACACGAAGTATTTTTTACTATAAAAAGCATATGCACTATTTTTCAGTAGCATACTAAATCAATCAATATTTGCGATAGTCGGTATATCAGGTTAAATTGTAGTGCATATGTATTTTTTTCATGAACACATTTCTTATTCCGAGAAACTCAAAAAGCTGTTATGATTTTTTTATATTACAATTTTCAAAATATATTAAGTTTTAATGTGAAGTGGCGTAGCTAGACCGGTGCAAGTCAAAACTCTGTATCAACCCCCGCTAAAAACTGCATTAAAGGAATCAAACGTTTCTCTGGCATAATTTGATCTTTTTTTTCTCGAAACAGATCGCATGCTGATAGATTTCAATAAAATCGAAAACCTTGAACATGGAAATGAGCGACAATAGAGTAATGTTCTGCCTTCTCGACAATGTCAGCGTGATTTCTCATGTGGTCAATATATCGCAACATCTGTTAAATATTAATATCAATATTACAAACTATTGGCCGGTAATTTGTTTTTAATATATCTAAGATCAAAGAACATGAGTACCGCAAACGATACAACACACTCTCGTTGGATTTGTAACCATATTATGCACTCTGAATTGATATCATACACACTCCAAATAGAAAAGTCTTAAAGTAGGCCATGATGCACCAATCTATTTGAAATGTGAACTGATTATGCATTTCTCTGAGAGAGAGGGTGTGTGATAAAATGTCAGGGCCATACCTGTATCCATTGTTAACGAAAATCAAGAAAAATGTTTGACCCACTTTTATCCCTAAATTAGGTCATAGTGAATAATCCATCTGAAATACAAGCTGAACTTGTATTCCTCCGCGAGGAAGCTTGTGACTGAATTTCAGAGCAATATCTGTACCTGTAATGAAAACAAGGTTTTTCTACTAAATGGTGTTACAACCTTGACCTTTAGAAACACCAGACATTTTCCGCTAGGCATAAGGTGCATGTGTACCATGTTTGACAGTCCTAGCCTCAACGGTTCGGTCTGTATCCGACCTACACGGTTTTCCTACGAAGTGATACTACGACTTCAACCGCTGACCTTGACGAACAAAAGACGTCCTCCGCGTGACATGGGGAGTATGTGTACCAAGTTTGATGGTTCTAGCCCCGATAGCTCTGTCAGTATTCGGCCTGCAAAATTTCCTGTTCATGAATACAACAACCTTGATCTTTGACATCTGACCGTGAAAAACAATCTTCCTCTGATCACGGTGATCAAATGTACAAAGTTATAAAGACCCCGGAGCTTGCGGTTCATATAGAGTTTTACCTACAAGTTCTGGACAGACGGAACGCGCAACAACGTTTCTTTGATCAATTGGTTGATGGTATGGTGTTTAACGTCTCGCTCAAGAATGTTTCACTCACATGGAGACGTCACCATTACTGGCGAAGGACTGCAAAATATAGGTTTATGTTCGGCGCTTATACGAATGACTGAAAAATATAGGCTTATGTTCGGCGCTTATACGAATGACTGAAACATATAGGTTTATGTTCGGCGCTTATACTGCTTTTGAGCAGGGATCTGTATCATGCCACATCTGCTCTGACACGGGGCCTCGGATTAGGGGTTTTCCTAAAACGCGGAATGGAAAACAGAACAGAACGAAAAACGGAACGGAATTTAAGAATTAAATTACTTAGTTTAGGTAAGATAACACAAGAAAAGATGCTTTGTTTTGATTAAAAAAAAATAATAAATGGGAATTTGTTTACAAGTGGTAAAACAGTTTTATCTTAGAATTCTGCATTATAAATTGATTAGGCGATGTAAACGTTTTTTAAGAATTTAAAAAGCGTTTTAAATAATTTTGAAAGTTCGGCATTGACGGATGTGTTAGGGCGCAGCGACACATATGGGTCAAGAATGGAAAGAACACCCGTGGTTCATATGCCCCCTGGCAAAACGTCATTAATGCACATGTACAATTTATTTACACATACTACCGTGCATGTGTGTACCTACAACATAAAGTGTGTAAGACAACAATAATTCATGCTCGAATTCAACAAGATGACATTGTTTTTTATTTATTTTTTTTGACTTAGTGACAGTGTCACCCCAGTCATAGACAGGGAGGACGGTGGCACTTTATTTCTAAACTGAATACTTATATCTTAACATTTAGATTAATAATGAGATGACCTTTTAATTCCATTCAAACATAAATTCTATGTTAGCCTTTTAGCTATTTCATATATGAAATAAATCTGTTAATTCCTTATTATGGATCGTAAACTTCACCTTAGCTTTCATTGGTTCTGTTTCAATCTTTCTTCTCCGCTGTACCTCTTCGGATTCAATACTAATCCACAGGTACGAACGTTCACATGAATTCATCCCAAATGAGGTAAACCTTTTATGCACACTGGACTTGTTCGCCTTTAAATTTGATTTGATACATAAATGTATATTATAATGCAAGGTGTAAAAGTAAATTAAAATTCGAATTCAATTATCTTAAAAACATCTAGTTCCAATAAAAGCAAGACCAATTTAAAAAGGCTACCTTTGGAGAAAATTGTAGAAAAAAAGTTTATCTTTTACAATGTTGTTTTCGGGGGGTAGGGGTTGGGGCTTTATTCATTAGATACAAAATTTGAAAGGGTTTAAAAGTCTTTCTCAATATGTTTATTTTATTTTCTTTCTTTAATTGGGAAATAACACAGTCACAATCGAGGGGGTGGGGGTGGGTGGGGGAGGGTGGGGGTGACAACGCCGGGGAAACCGATGGTATCCAAAGGCACTTGTTAATATATTTCATGGTAAGTTAATGGTTTTAAAATACACAGACAATTGAAGTATGTATATTGCTACCCCCTATGATATTTATTTTGGTGGCAATAATTTCACTGAAATGTGTGAATTCTATGACTATCTCACCCCTCTTTCAATTGATGTATTTGTTTCACGCTTTCTGTAAGCTTTAGAAAGTAGCCTTCTACCGGTATAATAAAATACACAAGGTATAAAGCAAAAAATGTAAAAAAAAAAAAAAAAGGGGGGGGGGCGTTTTGTGGCACATTTTCCAAGCTATTGCAGCGTTACCTAACGATTTTTGGCGAGCGACAGGTCAGGGTGATGTCATGCTACAATACCAGTCTCTTCAACTTAAAACCCACCTCATTTCTTTTATTTGACACAATCTTGCGTGCATTAATCGAACAGGGCTCCATCACTGGTAGCCAAAAAGCCTTAATTTGCAAAATTTACGCATTATTACGCTTTATAATACAACGCTAAGCGCAAATTCACAAAGGTTTTGCATTATAACGCGAAAGTTTCGCGTTTATTCGCGAAAGTTTCGTGTTATAACGCATTATAATGCAAAATTTAAGCGCTAATTCGCAAAAGGTTTGCGTTATAACGCGAAAGTTACGCGTTATAACGCGAAAGGTACGCGTTTATTGGCGAACAAAAGTTTGAGCTACGAAAAAGAGCTCAATGGATTTTCGTATTTTGTAATATAATGACATCACTTGATAATTATAGTTTAGAATTAAAATTTCAATGTAGCTATCACGTTGACGTGTTTATCTTTAGATCTTATTTCTGGCGCTCAAGGACATTTTTCAGACGATGCATTGAGGCTAGGCCGACCTCGAATTGAAAACAATCACACGAAATGGAAAGCAACAAAACGTGCGTTGATTGAGAGTTATGTGATCAATAGAATCTTACACTCGTGCTATGAAATTCGTTGTCGTGTTTAAATAATCCCCTCGCTAATGCTCGGGGAATATGAAGACCGGCACCTTATTTTATAGAGCCCATATGCCACAGGCACTCGTTCAAGATCCTATATTTAGTGTACATAGGCCTAGAGAATGAATGAGAGAGAAAGAGAAAGACGGACATAATATGTGAGAGAGTATGTCTGCAATAGAGCAGTTTATCTGACTCTCTTGATATATCTCCCATTTTTAAATTTTAACGCGGGGAAGCCCTAAACGCCTTTTTGTTTTAAAAAGTGCAGTCGGTATATCTGACCTCCCTTACTACATCTACGGTATCGCGGCATATTGCCCCCACGCACGAATTAAGAATCACTTTCATAAGAAATCTGAACTAGTTAGTTGATTCTTTCGATGAGAGGATGGGAGGGAAAAAATAACGGAAAAGGAAGAGAGAGAGAGAGAGAGAGAGAGAGTTGACAGTGCCCCATTAATCAGGTGATATAGATGAAAAGAACCTTGGAGGAAAGAGAGATAAGAGATAGAGAGAATATTCATTATTTGTGTACAATAAGCGAGATGTATTTAGTGCCCTACCTTAGTGGTTTGCAAGCATAAACATTGAAACATCCGCATCCAAGAGGTATCTAAGAGTTCCTTTAGTTTTAGTATCGTCCTGGACATGTTGAGTGTGAAAGGTGAGGTTAACGAACAGTGATCAATTTCTTGACTCCTATAAGCAATACAAAATAGAGAGTTGGACAAAAACGGAGCCCTGGATACACCAATAGTGGGATCAGGTGCCTAAGAAGAGTAAGCACCCTCTGTCGACCGGTCACACCCGCCGTGAGCCCTATATCTTGATCAGATAAATGAAGCTATCTGTAATCAAAATTAGTGTGGATTTACGTTGAAAGACATACGTACAAACCTACTCACAAACACAATGATTAAAAGGAATCGAGAAGACTTTGGCTTTTCCCGGAATCACCCAAAACTTACAGTGCCTGCACGTTATGTAACAATTGTTACATACCGTTGCCATCTGCAACACGATATGTAACAATTTATTACAAAGAGTAGCACGAATGGGAACGCTATGTAGCAAATACAAAATGTTATATAGTGTCGCCATTCGTGCTACGGTATGTAGCAACTTGTTGTATACCGTCTTGTTACATTCCGTGTCACATCACCCCACCCCTTTGACCTTAGGGACAGGTCGAAAAAATGATCAATATCTCAAAAATGGAATGTTCACAACTGTACATGTGTAAGAAAAACTAAATGCATAGTGATGAAGATAAGAAAGGCTTCTACGAAAATTGAATAGCATTTTAAAAAAAAGACATTACATAATTTTCAACATACTTGTGTATATATCTTATGGTATATCTCCATAAGATGAAATATAATTATAGAAGTGTTTATTTCAGAGAGAGAGAGAGAGAGAGAGAGAGAGAGAGAGAGAGAGAGAGAGAGAGAGAGAGATGAAAAAGATTGTTTCGTCTGTTCCAAAGGGCATCAAATTCAATAAGAACTTTGAAAAGAATATTGCAAAACGCACACTCATTTTTTTTCTCTGTATACCTTGCTGTGTACATGTACTATTTTAACCAAAGGATGAAAATATTTTGTATACCCTTTTTTCAGAAGGATGCCCATTATACAGTTTTTTTGTGTGTAAAAACTAGTCGACAGTATATTCTCTGTTCTAAATGAATTTCAAAACAATCTAGAAATGACTGAACATAATTTCATTCCCTTAGTATACGTTCTATTGTTTCTTCCTCATTGCGACAAAGGGTACATATTTTTAGTTCACTTTTTTGATTTAAAAAAAAATGAATTTGTTGCAAAAATATAAATATTCCATATTGGAACCATTGAGGGTTATTTTTTGTAGTTGTTATGAAAGGTGTTTTGTGGATTATATTCAGTGTTATCTATTTCTAAGAGCTAACTCCATCTTGTTGTTCCTGTTGTCACAGAGGATTTTTTGTTTAGAAGTTTATAAAAGTACTTGGAATTATTTTTTGCATTGCAGTACAAGGTATATGTGTGAAATGATAAATTGATTTGCCGACTTTTTGAAATTAATGTTTTGAAAGATTTTTTAATTCAAGTCTTTATTGGCTGAATGATGCTTGGATATTCTAAGAAATTGATTTTCACATTCGGATAAGTATTACTGAGAAGTTTCATAGCTAAAAAAAAAACTACCATCTTCTTAAAAAATATCATTTATGTATCTGATGTTACTGTCAAAGAGTGGTTTATTTAAAAAAATCCCACAAATATGAATCATATGATTATAGAATAGAGGTTTATCTACAGTAGCATTTGATTCTGTAAAACATTCTGTAATTCAACTCAGGATTTGAATACATCTATTCAAAAGTTATCTTTTAAGGATTTCAAATGTAACTTGACATATTCAATCCCACAAGATATGAACCTATTTAGTTCAAAGACGGGTATTAAGTTATTCAATCCCCAGTTTGTAGAAATAAGATGTCGAATCCAGAATAATTTCATTGATGCTATGACAGATGTAAGATTAATCATCTTTAGAACTCCATCCTCATATTTCTTAAAAAGGACAACGTTTTCACTCTATGTCAGGGTTGAACCATTCCATATCAATGAAAAGAACATTTTTTTTTTAAATTCTTTACATTATAACACAGACGGGTTGGGGATAGACATTAACATATGATTCAACAGGGGAAGAACTACTGTTTTAATTACTATAATATTGCCATTGGGGGTTAAATGTCTTGTTCCCATTTATCCAAAATGGATTTGATTTTTACTAACTTTGGATCCTAATTTAGCTCAAGTATTTTGTGCAATTCAGCATCAAACATTATTCCTAACAGGGTGAATTTAGTAGTTCCCCAATTGAGATTACTGTTGGGTGATAAAACGTGATTACTGTATTTTTAGAGCCAATCCATACGGTGTGAATTTTAGAAAAAATTGATACTTAATTAATATAATTTATTATTTTTGAATTGTCTTAACAGTTTCCAGTGGACTTTGTTCACCTCCATCGAGAATAATTGAGGTGTCGTCAGGAAGCTGATAATTGAATCGTTTGGGATTTAATTCACTATACTCTTTATATAGTAAATTTGAATTCAAGCGATGCAATTGCCTGTGATTTGATAATACCTTTTCTAATGATATTGATAGTACTGAAATTAAAACTAAATAGATATTTTGAAGGAGTAGACAGACCCGTACCAAATTGTAAATTAAATTGCATGGTCCTATGGTGTGAGGTTTTGTTCCAGGGTAGAGTCAAAATTATTGTAGTGATTATATTTATACCCCCATAAACGACGCGTATACTGGAATCACCTTGTCCATCTGTCCTTCCGTCCATCCATGCATCCATCGACACCATTTGCCCAGAGGATATCTTTAACACCGATGAACAAATTTCACTAAGACTCTTTGTATATCTGATGACGTGAACCTGCTATCTCGATTGATATATTTTAATATTCACGGAAGTTATGGATATTAACAGATTTGATTCAAACTTTGTGTATATATTATGTATACAATGGAGTTGTGCCCCATCCAGTGATATGCATTAACATTCCAGGAAATGATGGATGGATCCATTCTACGGGTGTTGTTTTTTAACTTCATTTTCCTTTAGATCTGTAATGATCTCTTCTTTTAAGGGGGGCTACCACATTAGTTTAGGAGAGGGTATAATGGAATCATTCTGAGTTTACTCTAGTGATCTAACGAATTTGATTGTCGTTCGTCGTCGTGCATTGTGTGATGTGCGTCGTGCGTTAACAGTTGAACATTTTAACTTCTTCACAACTACCATGCATTCTAATTTATTTTAAATTTGATATGAATCATTTATGGGACAAGGGGGGGGGGCATAAATTGTCAATTTTAGGTTCCCTGCACCCCTGTAGTCCTAGGGGCGGGGCAAAAAATGCACGAAATTGACAAATTTTCAAAAATCTTATTCTTGATTGTTGTCCGTCGTCGTGCGATGTGCATCGTGCGTTAACATTTGACCTTTTTTTTTTACTTCTCCATAACTGCCATTCCAATTTTCTTCAAATTTGGTATGAAACATATATGGAACAGGGGGACATAAACTGTAAAATTCAAAACCCCTGCACCTCTAGTACCCTAAGGGTGCGGCAAAAATGCGCGAAATTAACTAATTTTCCAAAATCTTCTCTAGAATCGCACACGTGTAAGAAAACTTAAATGTATAGTGATCTATAACAAGACAACCTCTACCCAAATTGTAAATTTCATGAAACCCGGGGTAGGGGCTCTGATCCCCCCCCAGGACGGGGCCAAACTCAGTGCTACTGATACTAAATTGAAACTGAATGGATATTTGGAAAGAGCAGGTAGTCCTGTACTAAAATTGTAAATTTGATGGTCCGTGGAGTATGGGTTTTGGTATCAGGGCGGGACCAAAATGACCAGTTATCAAATCTGTGAACAATAGAAATTTTTAAAAACTTCTTATTGAAACTATCAACTTGGTGCTTTTGAAATTAAGTGTGAAACGTCCTTGAAACGGATGGGGGGCTAAATTGTATATATTAGGATTCCTGCACCCCTGGGACCTATGGGCGAGGAAACAAATGCCCAAAATTGACCAATGTTCAAACATTTTCTTCTGTAGAAGCGAACAAGTGTTAGGAAAACTAAATGTTTAATGATGTAGAGCAGGAAGTTCTCTACTAAAATTGTAAATTTCATGATCTACAGGCTGGGGGGTTCTGACTCCAGGGTGGGGCCAAACTTAGAATATAGTGTTCATGTGTAAGTTTGCTAATACTGTATACAACCAAAATGCATACTTAGAAATAGCAGAGAAGGATGAACAAAAAATGGTGAACTCTACAACCAAGGGTTTTTACTCTAGTAAGAGTCCAAAGTGACATATTTTAATTTTTTTAATGTTAATACAGCTATGATATAATGTAAAGCTTCTTATCAGCGTATTCTCTTTCGAGGGCATTGCAATTTTAAGGACACATCTTGTTCTATACTGCTGCTTAACATTAGAAAATTAGCTTAGATATTCAGAACAGGAATGTTTTGTAGATTTCACCGCCCTTGGGAGTAGTGAGTACTCAGGTGACCGATAAGGCCTGTAAACCTCTTGTTCAAATGAAGGATCATGTCCCCTTTAAAGGGGAGATGCTTACAAAAAATGGAAAAATAGGATTACTTAAAAATCATCTTCTCAAGAACAAATGGGTCAGAAAAGTTGAAATTTACATGGTAGCTTCTTGACATAGTGGGCATTCAAGTTTGTCAATATCTTGGCCCCGGGGATAGGGTGAGACCACAATAATGATCAAAATTGTACGTGCGAATATGTAGGTGCAAGGTGAAGATAACGAACAGTGATCAATCTCATAACTCCTACAATCAATACAAAATAAATAGTTGGGCAAACACGGACCCCTGGACACACCAGAGGTGGGATCAGGTGCCTAGGAGGAGTAAGCATCCCCTGTGGTATCAATCCCACTATGACAGTTCTAATGTCCTTTTTGTTTAAAGATTCTTCTTGAAGTTTGCTGATATCGTATAATCAAAGTACTGAAAGTACCGATGAGAGTTTATTTTATGTAGATTTGCACCAAATGCTTCTGGGATTGAGAATTACTCCAAAATCAAAAAACAAAAAAAAAATTAAATAAATCAATAAATAATAAAAAAAAATACACTCAAAGTTGTAAACTTGCGCGTAAAGGTACGTTGTGTCTCTAAAACAATCAACGCGCAATTATTTATGTTTACCTACATATAAACACTGGTAAGTTAACACCTAGTCTGAATTGTATTTTACTATTCCAGCACATCATATTCTCTTAGAATTGTTCATGTTTGTCAAAATATGCCACTGCATTGATGTTCTAGCTTTCCCGTGGGGATCCAAGTTAGAATAAGTACCCTTTGTTTGTCATAATTCTTGGATGTATGGTACAGTGTAATTTTTTTAATTATTTTCTACAACTCCTCTTAAAATTGGGGAAAAAGGAATGACATGACTTACACAACGAAACAATTCCTCATTACTTAAACCTCAGACATTTACTTATCCTTTATGTTTGAAAGTGTTCATAATCTTACTTCGATTGATTGTTTTAGGTCCGTTCGAGAATTTCTCACTCATATTGAGACATCACCAGCTCTAGATGAAGTACCACAAATGTAAACCTATGATTAGCGAACAGGGCCGTGTCAGTGAAGGTTCTTTATTCTGCCAACGCCTGTCGCGACATGGGACCTCCGTCTTAACGGTCATATCAGAAAGACCCGTGATTCTCACTTCTAAATGCAGAGCATTTGGCGAAGGAACAATCACTACCGATTTTAACGTCTTGGGTCTCACTTAAAATTTGAAATTCAATTCCTAGAGCTTTATGTAACTCATATAGGAAAAGCTCGACGTACGTAACTTCGTAAAATCGTCCACAAATGAAAGTAAAATAGCTACAATTTATTCAATCTACAAAAATAGCCATGTGTTCTTAATTTTCCACATGTGAAAATGTGAAGATAACGAGCAATGTGATCAATTTCATCACTCTTAAAACGAATACAAAATTAAGAGTTAGGCAAATACGGAGTTCTGTACATATATAGGAGGAGTAAGCATCTCATGTGGACCGGTCACACCGGAGACATTTTGAAAAAAAATATGCACTTCGCTGAGAAGTCGATCACACCACCTATAACAAATGGAAGGTGTGATGTTGATATGTTTCTGTCGCAGCCTACTCGATTTAGAACGATAGAACCCGAGACGAGGTTTCCGAATGTCATAACCTGTACGAAAAAGTAACAGAATACCGAAGATAGTGAAAAGACGCTAGTTTATTGTGTACAAACGGCCTAGTAAGTTTAGGCCCATACGTGGAAAATAGGAGGAGTTTTTCTTTGGTGTCCTGAACGTCAGGGAATACCAATGGAAATGGTCATTTAGATTTGGATACAAAAGAAAAAATTGAATTTCCCATGTCTGGATAATTTATTGGAAACATATCCAAATATCGTATCATTGTAGACTGTTTATTATGATTTGGAGCATAATGGTGTTGACAAAATTTATACTTGAGGGTTATATCAAAACAGAACGATGTTTGATTATGATCTAAAATGAAATGGGGGTGGGAATTGAAAAGGGGGTTCGTGTTTAATTATCATTATTGTTATCATTATTATGCGCACTGTACACAAGAAACATGTATGTGTGCGATGCATGCACAAGTGCTACTCTGATGGAACGATATTTGTTTAATCTTATACATGTAACATAAAGTGTTGGTTGTTTTTTTTATCAATTACTCCAAAAAACAATAGCATTTAATTTTTATGATTGAATTTGGATCTGAACACATGGAAGGGGCTTGATGGAATATTTTGTTATATACAGAGTCACACCTTTTGAAAAACGAACGTTAGCCAATAATATAAACATGTATTATAGTTACCAAGTGGAACATTGTTAATTGTGCTTTCATATGGATCTTTTGGATTTCCATGAACAATTGCCTACCAAACCGTGAAACACTCTGGAGGTTTCGATCATACTTGTGCATATGTCAGCCGGCTCGGTCAGTTATAAGTTATAGTATCTTTGGCCAGGTTCAACGCCTTCCCTTGGTCTTTGTCCATGTTTATAAACGATTAACGGTATTCACTTACCTTTGTCGGGAAGCTAGTTGTTGATGATATTTGCATGAAAGACATCATCTCGGGATATATAATTGTTTGCGACAATATATTTTTATTCATTTAATTCGTAAAAAGAAATCACTTTGTATTCTAAGATGTGATAAATTAATTATTTTATAGTAAAACTAAACTTTCAGTAAATGGTGCTTAGAGCTATAAACCTTTCTCGTATCATTCAACATGAAGATAATATCAAGACATAAATAAATTTTTTAATTCCCTCTTTTATATTGAGCAACTTTTAACTTTAAAAAAAATGTGTATAAATAATGAATGAAAATTGCGTATTGAATGTGAGTGCGATTAATTCTACACAACGAGTGATGTAAAGTCTACATACAACTGAATAAGATATTGTGGAAAGTTACTTCACCATTATAAATTTAAAAGGCAATCAAATCATTTGATCTATTCATTTAGCAAAGGAAAACTAAATTGATATTTTATTCACTACATGTACCGAATTTCTAACTTCTATTGCTACACACGAGGTACACGTGCTATATCTGTCAATCAGCTGACGCTTGCTGCATTAGAACTTGGTCGAGGACCACGGGGAAAATGTGTATTAAATACGTGTATTAAAAACCCTGAAATTCTATAGCGTGTGGTTTCATTTTAAAAAAAAACTGATGACAAAATTTCTTAAAAACAACAAAATATTCTTATCGGTATTTTAATTTAATTTACAATGGAAAGTCAGGAAAATTTTAAACTGCATGGTTGGTTGTTTCTATACTAACATTATTAAAATGAATTTACTGTGCAGCTTAGACGTTTTATAAGTAAAGTGGACACTGAATGCAGCCACTCAAACATTGAATGTGGCGATGCACGGTGTTTTTGATTCGCTTCAATTTGACGCCAAATCAGTTCACTAGTGCTACTATCATCACCGATCAATTGATTTCTCGACGCCGACATCTACCTAGGCCCCCGCTAAAGCGTGGACTTTCAGTCCAGGGGACCCTGTGTGTTTTCGACCTGTACTGTATTTTGATCGGTGATATTCTGTCTGCATGTATGAGATTTTAAAGTGTGAAATATCACTGTTGACATTAGATTGTATTTCTGGTGATATTTTGGTCGTTTGTCAATTTTCAGATCGACGGTAGAAAAGTCAATTTTACAGTTATGCATTTAAATGCGTAATATGTAAAGAGTTTATGAACCATTTACTGCTAGCGCGCAACATTACACCTGTTTGTAAAGAAGTGCTATGGTTCACATCACCTTGAGACGAGTGACTGCATAGAGGAGTTTAAAAAATCAACTCACAAAAACTAAATACAATTTAGGAAAGCAGAAAAAGATGTACCTAACTTGTGAATTTCGCAATCGCAGGGTATTGACTCTACGATGGGTTTAAATTACCGTAACTTGCCGAATATAATACGCAGTTGTGTTTGATATGTGTCCCCTATTTTGTCCCTCAAAGTTGGTGGTGGTGGGGGATGCACTTTGTGTATATGATTTTGACCAAGCGGTAATCTTAATTTATATGTTGCGGTGATTTTCATTAAATATGTTTGCGAACATGTTGAACTCTAAACAAAGAATAAGAATTTGCATATCGCGCAGCTATACTTGTGAAATAACGGTCATATTAACATTCTTTATCGTGGTAAATTTCGCTGAATATTTTCTGCGAAATACCTGGGTAATAATCGTGTTAATTTCAACAAAGCACGAGGTTTTGAAGCATTAAAGTTTAAACAGACTGTATATGTTCTTTGTTGAAACTTATAATTAATTCGATAGATGTTGTAAACATAAAATTAGATTAAATTAAATATAAAATTAAAATATTCAACTCGTATTCAATTTGTAGTAAACACACCACTAGTGATGTACAAAGGTGCAGTATGTCAACCCTAGCGTTAATTTATAAAAAAAAAATTAAAATCAAAGGTATTAATGGGTGCCGTAAATAATTAGTAAGTTGTATCTATATTCAATACTATGGAGACGGTAGAGAAAAGAAACATTCAAACACAACCCTCGGAAATAATAGTTGCATGAAAATGGGTATATACGTATCGATAGCAGTTGTTTCAATCCTTAAAATATCAGGGATCCTAAGTCCACCCGTTTCCCCTGTAAAATGATACCCTAGTGAGGCTCCAATCTACACCTTCGTTTGGCCAAAATTATAAGAAAATTGAATCTAGAGCATCTTAGAATACTTGTATTACTGAGAACAAAGAATGAAAATATGTCTACGAAAAAATCCTTTATGTCTCGATCCAAAATGTTCTATTCCATGGGTGTCAGGGTAAGACTATGTCCTCAGTACCCTTGTTGTAAGAGGCGACTAAATGGAGTCGTCATTCGAATGAGACCGCAAAAACCGAGAGCCCGTGTCACAACATGTGTGGCACGATAGAGATCATTCTCCGCTAAAATGTCACGAATGGCATTATATAAGCAACAGACCAACCTTAATTGTTGATATTGAATATACTATTTCTAAAGATTCGTTCCTCTTTATTATCACATAAACTCTCATCATAAAAGGTAATCTCAGCTTACTCCAGGGGAGCATGGTTTGAAAAAAAAAAATGTACCTACACTATATGTTGATGCATGTATATTGATATAGATAATAATGACACTGTTGGACTGGAGAATTACAAAAAAAAAAAAAGAAAAAAAAGATTGTTCGTGTGTTTTCTTTAAAAAAAATGTTTCGCCATTGTTGCTCCCACTTTACACCCATTGGACCTTGATTTGAGCAAACTTAAATATGCATGCACTACACAAAGAGCTAACATATTGACATGATTTATCCTGGCCTTCTTGAGACGATTTTTAAGGGATTTGTTTTTTAATATACCGTGTTCTAATTTTGATCTCATATTGTGGTCCTATCCTGAACCTGGGGGTCATGAATTGAATAATTTCGAATACGTACTCATTAAGAAAGGCTTTCAGATAAGTTTTTTTCTGGTTCAGGGGTTGCCTCTGATCCACCAGAGTCTTGTGGATGCAATTAAAACTTGTACAATATATACAGCCCTTTATTGAACCCCATAGCACATAATCTATTAGCAGGGGATCATTACTAAACTTGTCAAGTCCATGATTCCTGAATGTTTGGTTTAAGTGACAGTGCAGTGTTTTATTGTCCATGCCATGAAAAAACGTATTCGCATTTTCTCGCCTTTCATGAGTCCTTAAAATCAACTAACCACTGAAAACGTAGTAATTATAGACATATCTTGATTTGGGTTGTTGTTGTTTTTGTAATTATAGATGTAACTTGATTTTTTGTGGGGGGAGGGGGTAGTGTTGTTTTATTGTAATTTAGATTATAAACAATCAAACGAAGTACACAGTAATGATAAGGAAGTTATAGAAGCTCCTGCCAAAAGTATGAATTCTGGTTAAATAACAATAGCTTACATAATGGATATGTGTTATTTCGTTATAAATATTCTTCATAACCCCTGAATATCAAAGAACAAAACTGGGTTTGCATTATTTATAGGTGAGACATTTTACCGAATCTGTGAAACCCCTGCCTTATACATCTACAATAGGAGATCTGATGTTGAAGTGAAGTTTTATTACTTGTGCAGATTAATAGTTTTATTTCATTGGATGTGCAGGCATTTTATTCAGTCCTGATTATAAGATTAGATTCTTCATGATGTTATGATATCCATGACACATCGATTAAGGTATGACACTCTGGTCAACATAACCAATTAAGGTTTTGGAAACAAATGTTTAGGTTCAAACTTTATGTTTTAGAAACAACTGAAGGTCATATTTATCACACAAGTTGGGTATAACAATACAATGTGTTGCGATTCTTCACTATAGAATTTTCTTCAAATACCTAGGTAACTATTTTGTAATGGAGAAGCACTGGGAAATCGAACATCACTTGTTGTTAAAATTAGAAACCAATTACGTGCTCAGAGTTTGAAAGATATAGTGATCAGTTTTCATCCAAATGCAACAATTTCAATATATGTGAGGTGTTTGTTGGTAATATGCAGGTGACTGTTAAGACCCATTGTTCTCCTCTTTTGTTGTGACTAATACTAAGTTAGATGAGATACTTGTGGTTCACAAGGGACAAGCCGGGAATATTATGGGGGTAAATGTTATAATGAAAACAGGTGGATCCATTTAATGTAAGAAAAAATCCTTGTGATAATGTTTATACTTTCATAGCTAGACACATTCCATTTTTACCTGATCAATTCCATTTGATCAAAACTGCTGCTTATTTGCTAAGAAACCAAAAAAAGAAAGAAAAGAGCATTGATCATCGTTTTTATCGGTAAAGCTCTGAATGAACAAACATTTCTTAAAAAACATGTAGTTGTTAAGAAAATACGAGAAGTAAGACTGTTTTGAAAGACAAAATATCTGAACTGTTTGTTAAGAAAACTTCAGAATGAATTAACTAAAATGCATTTATAAATCATGGCATCGGACTGAGCCTAGAATTTATTGATGAGGAAATCTCAGAAATACATAGTAGAAGAATTGCTTTGTAAAACAGGACACCTATCGATGTGCTCTACTGATTTAACAACTCAACTCTTTATTAAGAAAATATCATAATTACAATCAATTTAACTGTAGAGTTTCACAAAATCTTGTTAAAGTTTGTAATTCTTCGATTTTCTTAACAAGCAATTGTTAAGTCAGTTTGTTATCATGTTTCCCAGCGACATCATTAAATCAATCCTGAGACGTCCTTAACAAGTAGTAGTTAAGCATTAGAATAATGAAGCTCATGATTTATTCTTCTTTGTGGGATTTATGAGATTGGCCACTGTTCGTTATCTTTACTTTATCACAGTAAGGTTTAGATACATTAACTTCCTATTATAAGAATAACGAGAGTGTTTCACATTTTGTCAAAGTGTCTTACCATATTTTGCTTTTCAGATGATTTGCCTACTTTTAATGGGAAGTTTGAGGATCTATTCGTTATTCTTCTATCCGATAAATCCAGGGTTCCCTTTGACGAACGGTACATTTTTGACGGTATAACTGAGAAATCAGGAGATGTAGTCCGCTTTGTCTCCGTCGAGATTAGACGACACGTCATGTACTCCTATGTAGTTAGGAAACTGCTGACTGATGATGACATGAAGAACTTTATCAACGTCGCTTCAGTAGACTGTCTGATGGAGTACGGACGTCCTTGGCGATATAGCAGAAAGGAAAAAGAGCCATGTTTGTTCATTCCTGAGGACATGGAGAATCTCTACTTCGAGAAACTTGGATATGTTGCAATGAAGCACGTGCTGTTTAATGACGAAGACCTAAAGAATACAACATGGAAGAAAATATCAACGATGAGTATGTGACGAACGTGATTGCTAAATTATACAATAGATAAATAACGTATTTCTAATGGTCAACCAAAATTCGAATAGGAGTTTTTGTGTTACAAGTGAGATACATCACTCAGAATTATTTGTTATGTAAACATGGTTCGTGCCATGTTTTGGTTTACATATAGATTGCTTGATAGAAAACAACATGTTTAAATCAAACTGAAATGTGCTAAACATTAGAAACTATTAAATTATGTTCAGAATAACTTGTAAATTGAAAAATCTGCTTTAAGTGAAAGTTTACTGGTATATCTAGTTTATAGGTTAAGAAAAACAGGACACGAGCCTTGTTTACATAACAAATAATTCTGAGGATTGTATCTCTCTTGTAATTCGACAACTGAGATTCAATTTTATTTTGCCGACCACTAGAAATACCGTAGTTAAGCATTTTGAACATTAGAAATTGAAAAATAAAATTTTAAAAATTTCAAATTGTGCCCATGCTCCTTTAACAACACACAGCGATGATAATATCTGATAAGAAAATACAGAGTTCTCTTTAAGTCGTTAGTCATTAGTGGTCGAATTGAGTTTGTATATCAAAGGTATTTATGTTGGAACATGTGTGTGTGTGTGTGTGTGGCTGTTTGAATGAAAATAATGATACATTAAAAGATGAAGATAACGGACAGTGATCAATCCCATAACTGCTATAGAGAATGCAAAATTTTAAGTACGTTAAACACGAACACTGGGACATGGTAAAGGTGGATTCAAGTGTCTAGAAGGCGTAATCATCCCCTATCGACCATTCACACCCACTGTGAACCCTATACATGTAACCATAGTGATCGAGCAAACGTGCTTCGCCAAAATAAGCATACCAAAGAACGGTTTCAAATGTTATAAGACATGTCAGCATTTTTACCAAATAGATAAAACATAGTCGATATACCTAAATGTAGAGATAAACGACAAAGCAAGATATTTTTCTCCTTCAATTCGACATTTGGATACATTGAATGATTTTATCAATGAAAAAAAAAATATAATTTCCCTGCATGCGTTCAATCGTTATAGAACATTGGAGTTATGTAAAACACAAAGTCTTCCACAATCACTGCTAGAAACTGATGATAGTAACGATCGTTGCTATCATCCCAAGATGGCGGAAGGAAATTCCGGAAAGACACCTTTACTTATTATATCTATTTGTACTGTTTATTTGCAAATGATATGTAGGCAAGAAATATCATACACTAGCAACAATTACGACCAGGTGGTATTTTATCTTGTATACGACTCATATGAACAGAAAATTCGTCGTTGAAAAAACAACGCGGAGTTACTATCATCGATTTAATACCAGTGACAATGTTCCATTCTTGAATATTTTATTGAACATTAATGTTAAAAGCACATTGACACATTAATTGTTTGATCAAAGGATGACTTGATCTTCTCAATTGTAGAATTCCCATATGTATGTAGCAATAACCCATTATAATCTGCATATGGAGGTTATATTTCTCAACTGATTCGATACGAAGAGCTAGTTATGTGTGTGATCAGTTTTTAAATCAAGACAGACCACTGATGAATGAGTAGATGTTACATGGGTTTTATCAATATTGTTTAGAGTCAGAATGTCGTAAACTCTATTGCTTTTAGAACTATGCAATATATGCATTGGACAATAGGGCTAAGATAGTGCAATATAACCTATAATCATATATTAAGGGAATTCAGACCATAAATTGACATTGCTCTCCAATCCATAGTGTCTCTTTTTATATTTTGTATGATTCAAGAAGCTTAATTACATACATTAATATCACAGGATACTAATTGATCCATTTTTCAAATATTAGAAAACAAATTCTCATTGATTCAACTTGAATAACCAAAATTGCAACGCAGTTTCCCCTGTCCGTGCATCGGGAGAGATATGTGTCGATTAAAACTTATGCACACTACTTACCAACTGGTTTTCGAGCCCCCTCCACTCCCGGTAATTCTAGCCAATGATTAAAATCCTTCCATAACAGCTGTCTATTCATTGTATATTTCTGATATTTTTTTTATCTATCACGAAAGTTGTGTAAACATTTTTAAACTAATATAATAAGTGCTATCCGAATAAATTTCAAAATCCGGAAGACGAGAGGAATATGTAAAGCTTAGAGAATATCAAAAATGGCAGATTAACAAAGAGAACGATTTTCCAACAGCAGCATGGTAATTATTGTTCCCTTTATCGACAATCTATTGACTACTAAATTGTCATGGTGTTACGAATTCCAAAACAACCTAAAATGACAAAAATAAAACAGGTAAAGATTGGCTGAGCGGTTGGTCCCTACAACTTCTTCCCCATGATGTTAATTTTCCTTCCTTAGATGAGCTACTTAACTACCTGTCTAAAAGGTTCCCTTCCCTTACTAAAGTGAAATTATGGGAAAAGACACCTAAGATATGGGCGGGGGGTATCCGCCAATTTTTTATAATTACAATTAATTGCTATCTTTTAAATGTAAATCAAATATATACTATTACATTGAAATTATATTATATCCAATATCCCTGACCTAGAGCCGATGAATTTACAATGACAACCTACTACTGGGTCAAATGATATTTTCCGTATCTCATACCATTTGTTAGGTATTCCTTTACACATTGATTTCCCCTACAGACTACTCCATTTACGTGATCAAGATGTAAGACTCACGGCGGGTGTGCTTGTTCGACAGGAGGTACTGAATTTCCCTAGCTACACGTATAGGCACCTGATACATGTACCACCTCTGATATGTCCGACATTTAATTCTGTATTCTTCATAGGGTGTATGATATTAATCACTGTTCGCCATGTTCACCGTTTCATTCCCAGAGTGTCGAGCCGTAAACAATGCATTTATTCAACGTATTAAAGTAATTTTTCATCTGTCTAAGTTTTGGTCTGTCGTTTGAACGACATTCAAATTACATGTTCCTTGCTATTTTAGATCAATTCTGGATTGTCTGATGAGTACAACCTCGCATTGGGTCAAATGCTGTCTGACGTGTTTCATACCGATTGTTAAGCCGTTCTTGGCACACTGATTTTGACTGCGGATAACTCCGTTTACCTGATCAGAATATAGGGCTCAAGGCGGGTGTGACCGGTCAACAGGGGATGCTTACTCCTCCTAGGCACCTGATCCCACCTCTGGTGTGTCCAGGGGTCCGTGTTTACCCAACTATCTATTTTGTATTGCTTGTAGGAGTTATGAGATTGATCACTGTTCGTTATCTTCACCTTGCATTAGGTTTCCTTGCGGTGGTAAACCGAAGTTTAACACACACACACACACACACACACACACACAAACTATTCATAAAGGATTATATCAAGTAGACTCAATTTTTGTGAGTTTGGATATAATTCATTGATGATAAAATTTGATTGCATCGTGTTTTTTTTTAAAGAGAAATATTCATGATATGCATTCATATCATGCATGGTCATATGATATGCAGGGAAGTCGAATTTTAATTCCTTCCTGATTTTCAACTTTATGATAGTCAGAATAAAAAACATTAAATGCCTAATACTGATAAACTTGGATTAATCTCTGATATGTAAATACATGTATTCGTTTTGTAAAATCGTTATCGATAGAGTTGCTGATGGCATATTGAATGGATGGAGAATATTTTAATGATCAGCATTTATGTTTTTGTTCTATATACATTATAGATGATGTTCCGTTTGACTTGTGTATACAGTCTCAGGACGTCCGTGAATATTTCGTGGCATATGTGGAGAAATCAAAGAAAGCAGGGAATGAATTGTCTCCCTTGAAATATCTGTATTCCGCTTTCCTTTTCTACCTCAAAGGATGTACACTAGACGATGTTTGTTTGGGTAAGAAATTATTTTCGTTTTCAGAACCTGAGCCAGTTTGAAGAAACAATTCTCATTTTTCTAGGATATTACATGGTACACCTTGAACATATTCCATCGTAACGTCAATTGATAAAGTTGAGAATAGTGCGTTTCGATTGTGACGTATCAGCTGCTACAAGTAGTATTGTAAAATCCATTGCCTAAAAACGGAAGCATATGTGAACATAACTTTCGGTTTGAATTGCTATCAATATCAAAGCTGTATGGTCCAATGACAATTGATTATTTTGTTGCACATAATTACTTTAAAGCAGATGGAATTATAAAGTTATAAAATGTCCCTAATTCCATGCCTGAAAACAATAATTGTACTTACACTCCAACCGCCCTTTCAAAACATGAAAATATGCAAAACAAAGCTTCAGTTTTAGACACATTTAATATCCCAGTAAATGGGTCGAATGAACATGAGTTACCGTACTTATAATGTATTCCTAAACTACATCAACCCTTTACAAAGATACATTGCTGGATCCAGTAAGTGCTCTATCAAGCCCATATCTTTGCTCCTCACAAAAATACTAACAGCTGTGAAGGATAAACTTCAAACTTACTCTGCGACTACATATGCCAGAAGTGGTGTTAATTAAATGTGGATTCTAAAAGATTCTCAAGAACTTTAAGTAAACTTGAAATCGCAAAACTTTTCCCAAAAGCAATAACATTAAAACCTATGACTTTTCAACACTTTACACGACCATTCCTCACGGTAAATTAAAGACTAAACTTTTTGACATCATAGGCAGTTGTTTCATCAACAAAAATGGAAAACGGAAATATTCTTATCCTCTTATCAGTCATTAAAAACATTTTGTTAATCACCACTCTGATTCCACTCACAAGTACTCTGAAGTCGAAATAAAAATATGCTAGAGTTAATCATTGACAATATCTTCTTGGTCTTTGGTTACCAGGTCTTTCAACAGTCTGTTAGAATTCCCATTTGTACGAATTGTGCTCTTTTGTTAGCTGACCTGTTTCTCTATGCAAGGGAAGCATAATTTATTCAAAAACTTCTACATGAAAAGAAAACAAATATCTCGTTGTGGCCTTCAATTTTACATTTGATATATCGACGACGTTTTGTCTATTAACAATACTAACGTTCATGTATATGTCGATTCGATATTTTCCCGTGAGCTCGAAATGAAAAACAAAAACACCACAGAATCGTCCAGTTATGCTTCATACTTGGATGTTTTATAAATAGTGGATATTAATGGCAAACTGACGACTCAACTGTATGGCAAACGGGATGATTTCAGTTTCTCCATCGTGAACTTTCTATATTTATGTAGCAATATTCCATTATCACCTGCATATGGTGTTATATATCTCAATGGATTCGATACGCATAAACTTGTTCTGTGCATGGGCAGTTTTTAAATCGATGAGAGCTACCGAGAAACACATTGATGGTACAGGGGTTTCAACAGTTTCGATTGAAGTCAGCATTTCGCAAATTATATCGTCGTTATAATGATCTAGTTCGTCAATACAAGCTATCATTAGGTCAAATGTTGTCGGACGTGTTTCATACCGATTGTTAGGCCGTTCTTGGCATACTGATTTTGACTACGGATACCTCCGTTTACCTGATCAGGATATAGGGCTAACAGCGGGTGTCAGCGGTCGACATCGGTGCTTAGTCCTCTGGTGTGTTCAGAGGTTGGTGTTTACCCAATTATCTATTTTATATTGCTTATATAAGTTATCAGATTGATCACTGTTCGTTATCTTCACCTTTCATGTAAAAGAAAACAAAGAGACGATTGTTTGAAACCCACAAATGCATTTGCGGATCGTGATGTTTATGAGGCCTATCTATCTATCTATCGAGAGAAAGAAAGTGAAAAATACACACACACACACACACACACAGAGAGAGAGAGAGAGAGAGAGAGAGAGAGAGAGAGAGAGAGAGAGAGAGAGAGAGAGGGAGAAAGAGAGAGAGAAAGTGCAAATTAAGAAATTGTTAATAGGAACTTGATAATTGTATTACTCTTATGTGTCACAGTAGTAACAGAATCACACAGATAAGACAACCGATCATCTTACCTCTGAAAGTCGTAACTCGGCAAATGACCATCACTTCATTTGTCTTCGGAATATGCATTCAAATTGCCGAGTTGCATTTGTTTGTAAACACCGATTTAAATCGAAATGATTATGGTTAAAACAAGTGTATTAATGTATGACTTGTCGTATACCCTCGTAAATACGTACGTGCAATGATTTCACAGTGTTTGTACAAGATGAATAGTCGAAATTCGGACCATGCAACTTTGAGGGGGAAAATGAATTCTTAAACCAATGTAACAAAATTAGAAATCATGAATTGTTTAATTTACTGATAGTGATAAATGAGGCAGTTCTGCGTTTTGGAGATATATATATATATATATATATATATATATATATAATGTTTTCTTCTTTTCCGTGTTTCATTAAACACACAATTGTGTACTAATTGCCCATTTAACCCAACGTTATTGGGCCCATTGTAGATCACGTTTGTTGAGCCACTGTTAGTGTTTAAATTTGGTTTTGTAGTTTTGGTCGTCGGTCTTTATCTATCCAGTCCAAAAATTTCGGAAGTGGTTGGCCCGACATTAGATTTTCGATTGCAATATGTTGGGATGATGCTGGTACAGCTGCATCAATTTTCAAGTAAATTTGAACCAACGTTGATTCTTACAAGTTTATTTTTACTTAACGTTACGTGGCCCTACGTTGGAAATATATTGAACCCTTTTTTATATTGTTCACTGCAGATTATTTAAGTAAATACTTTGTTCGTATTTCCGGAATTAATTAAAATCGTAAAATCAAATTATTTCAAAACGCTTAAAAAAATATATATATTGTTGAATGTAACGCCAGCATTTTATATATTGAAATATGTTTATATTTTAGCAATGCTTATTATATTCATTAGATGTATTCCAAAAATTGATCATTGATATAATATTCGTTTACGCTTGACTAAATAAATATCCGCACAAGCGTAGGGAATTTAATTGGAGCTAGTGATTTTTAGGAATTTATACATGAAGTTTTCTGGATCAGACAAAACATACATACAACAATCACTACCGTGAAAACTTGAGCACAAATCAGTTTCATATCGCAGCATTTTTTTGATTTTGAATTCTGTTCACTGTGTAATGTACATATAGGTGCTGGAACCGGGATGTGTTTGATAAAGCCCCTGTCCCTTTTGCAAAGAAGTATACCAATCAACGACTTAGCCACCTTTCCCACTTTAGATTAGATCGGAATAATTTGAATATCATCAATAAGATTATTGTATTACTATTATTATGGGTTATTCTATCTTTGCTCAACCCCCCCCCCCCCCCCCCCGCCCCCAAAAATGTAGATAATTTCTTTAATCCTTGGCCGTCTTGTTTTTCCCATAGTTTTAATTCTGTTTATCATTTACACTATCACAGCTGAAATCAGAAAACTAAACTATAACGGGTTTTGATTCATTATTTGGTACATGTATCTATAGGAATTTTCTCAGCCAATGATTGTAAAACCTTTATTGTCACACATTTTTAATATATGAATTATACAGGGAAGTAACTAAATGTGATATGATGTAGTGATAGTGTGCTTCAATAGCTCCCTTACCCTAATGTATATTATCTTGCATGTGAAATAAAACCAAGTAATATTTTGTGTGTAGCGAGGAGTAATTATTTTGCATCAAGATCAAAGTTCACTGCTAATTTAACAGTTACAAATACACGTAATGACTGCTTAGAATCTTACTGTACCACGTCATATCTTCATACGTGAGATATCCCTACACTATGAGTGATATTTGATAGTCAGAAGTAATTGCAACATAATTATTTAAATTGATATCTTAATAACAATAAATAAATGATTATTTAAAAAAAACCACCTTGTTTTAAATTCATATTTCTAATTTACATGCAAAAACTCGTAATCAACAGAGCACTCGCCAATTTATGTTCTCGCGATTTGACGCCCATGAGTCATTTCGCGATAATAAGTACTCGTGTAAAATAAGGTATCTAGAGTAGGCCTTATCATCAAAACTTTTTTCATAAGCATATGATTCCACTTCTGATCTGTCCAGGGGTCCGTATATGCCAACCCCTCTATTTTGTGTTGCTTATAGCAGTTATGGGATTTATCAATGTTCCTTATCTTCACCTTTCATATATTCCATGTAAATATTCCCAGTATCTACTCGTATTACTATTGGTACATGGTACATGTGTACATGTACAAGTAAAGACGATAACGATGACAGCAGGGTCATACCAAATTGAGCAGAGTTTTTGGGAGATGCAACGCCCTTGCACCGTTTTAAAACTTAATCTTCTAAATGTGTGAAATACAATGTACCTGAAAATATTTGCTCTAAAAACACTGGTGATATACGAAATCCGAAATCAGGATATGTTTAGTAGTTGGTATACAATGTACAGGTAGAATACGGGTGGAAAAATCGGAAGAAAAAACAGTCTTCATTAAAATATCTATCATAAACAATGAAATTTACAGATTTTTTTTTTTCAAATTGGAACATTCTCTTTCTCTGTTAATTACCAATAATTGTTTCTAGATAAGCAAATGTTCATGAACTTCAGATGAAGGAGTTTTCAGATTTACTGCCCTCAGTTTTCTCGGAAGACCACTGCCTACTATCCAGACTACTTAGAATGAAATTGTGATAAATTTGACCCTCTTTGGACAAACAAGTAGCTCTTCTTCTATCTTAAACTGTCAGATTTATCTTCTTCAAATGTATTCTCTTTCCTCGATTCTCAAAAGTAGGTTCTTTAACAAAACGTATGTAAAACTTATACGGTACCAATTTTGATGCACCAGATGCGCATTTGACAAATAATGTCTCTTCAGTGATGCTCAACCGAAATATTTCAAATCCGAAATAACAATAAACTTGCTAGAGCTATTATAGGGAAAAAACAGAGTGCTTTCGGAAAGTATCATACTTTTTCATTAAATTTGATATACGATCTCGTTAGTTTTCAAAGCTACACGATAAACGGAAGATTTAATACAAGCAACACACGATTTGCAATATACATGAACACGTAAAACACGATAGAAAACAGAAAACTCAATAAACGCAAAACACGATACGATAGGATACATAAACAATACAATATGATACACGCACGGTACGATGGGATGCATGTACGATAACACACGATAGGATTGTCAAAAATAACGTAATGTACAATACAGGTTGATCACTGACAACATACCACTAATACTTACAAGAAATTAATGTCCCCATTCTTAGAGGAGAAAATCCCCCTCCTTGCACTACCAATTGTTTATTGGTATAAATATCTGTTGTAAACATGAGAGTCAGCATTCTCAGGGCAATGCACTGAAAAGTATATCCACCAATGGATCCTAAACATTTGCTTGGTAAGAACAGTACAGCTTTATATCATTGATATTTTACAGTTTTTCTCTGTGTGTTTAAAACATTCTTCAATGATGAAATGAGCTTGCAGCCTACAAAATGTTGTTTAAGATAAATTGAATTTTACGAACACATCTTAAACAATGCCTTTTCGTGTAAATGATTTGAATTTCTTACTAGTTTTGACATCAGCGTCCTTCTGCTTCTCCGCTAAAGTTTTTTATTGTTCTGTGGATTTGAGAGGCAAACCAACATATTGTACTGTGCGAGTATTTCCAATCTCCGATACCTCAGGTGCTTCTAGCATTTTTGAAAAGACGTTTGAAGGATCCTTGCTTTAATTTTTACTTGGGCTTTTACCTCTTCAAGCAGCTGACTGATCTTTGCATCCATTGCTATGAAAGCAGTAACAATAATTAAGACAAACGCATTTAAATTCACAGGGAAACATATATTTAAAATGTGTTATGAAACACAATCTAGTTTAAAATATGAGTACATTTAAAAACCCAAAGTTAAGGTTATCTAATAATGATATTCTAAGTGATCTATGTGCTATGAGAATGTTACTTGTTCCCTGGTCAACAAAGTCATGCTACATTCAGGAGGTTTAGGGAGAGCTGGTATAGGTGGAGGATTAGTCTTCCGTTTGTCTGTATGTTTACGAGGACATTTTCTTATTATGTTCGTTGCTGCTTCATAGCGAGGGTTAACTCTGAATTAACGCATACTATTTACATTTGCAACTGTTTTCTCCTACATAACTCTATTACGAGCAATACGTATTTATTTCTGGATAAATCTACTACGAGGTCAACAGAGGTCACGGCTGTGCGTATGAACATTTGTTAAAAGTAGGTAACAGGTACTACTTTTACTAAGGCAATACACATCTAGCAATCGCTCTCACTTACTACAGAAATCTTTCAATAGATGAAATCAACACCACAAAATGTATTTACGGTTTTATTTGTATTCCAAGCAGTGGACTTTCATCAATAATTGATAAAAGCATAACTGTAAACAATGTCTTTAGTTACTAGCCTACTAGTACTAGGCCTAATGTATGTCTAAAATTTCGTCTGTTACAACTTCACCCTGGTCATCGGTGATGCGGAATTGTACCTACTGCTAGACGATGACATTAAGCTTTAGCAAATAGGTCATTCACAGGATGTATGGCCGATAAGTCGTCAAAGTACATTAAGACCTACACACCACACTGCTTCCGTGCCACAGCAGCAAGTTTATGTCGGGACATCGAAGCGAGGCGTCGTTAAAAACCTATTACAAAAAATTATCGAGTCAAAAGAAGCGTTCAGTGAGCTCATGTTTATCAACAATGATAAATATCCAAATCCAAACCGTCCCTTACCTTCGTGCAGTTCCACATTCTCTGCGATGTTCAGTTCTTTCCGGAGATTCATCTGAGCTGCGTCCTCTGTCCTGTCTATAAATAATGTGCCTACACCTGACGACTGCCGCCCTGTTCTTCATGTTCCTCCATCTCAGTCTTCTGTTAACTCCGTAATATCCACAGAATATCTTTCAAAGTCGGTCTTCAACGTCTTCACTTTTCAAAAGTCAAAGCGCATCACAACTCTAAGTGTAACGCTGCGCATCCCAGTTTAAATCATAATTCCCCCACCCCCTAAAATTAGACATATGGAAGAGTTTTCCATTATATACTCCCGAGTTAATGTATAAGTATATGTTGATATACTTGCTTTCTAGCGTCTTAATAATTAAAACAGTTCTTCATTTTATAGAACTTTGTTTTGTGTTGTCGTCATTTTGAACATCTATGACGCTTCGTTGTGGACGTCAACAATTTGAAATGTATGGAAACGTGTTGTTAACACAATTTAGCAATGTTACCGACCAAAAATGTAAATATAAGTAATAAGGTATCATTTTAAAATATTTATCAGGATATAAATACGGGTTGGTACATGATCAAATTTTCCATAAAGCCCTTCGGGCTTTATGGAATTTGATCACGTGACCAACCCGTATTTATATCCCGATAAATATTTCTAAATTATACCTTATTTCTTAAATAAAAATAGGCAGTTTTACCATTTTTCAGCGTTTATTGATTGATGTCAACATTCTTTATCTTCTTTTTTTCTCTTTTAAATGGAGGGCATTACTTCTTCCTCATCCACTGTTTGTAAAAATCGATGTTTCCTCTGCATCTTTGAGCTTTTTTGCAAACATCTGTGTAAAATTCAATAACGGAAGATATAGTGAAATTTTACTTCAAATATTATGCTATGAAATTTACAACAGGAACCGAAGTCCTGTGTCACTGCAGGTGCGGCATGATAAAGATTGATCCCTGCTTAAACGTCATAAGCGCAGCTCTTCCCCACCAACATATCAATGAAAATTCTCGAGAGAGACGTAAAACAATATATAAAATTAAATCAACCGCATCATACAAGTATCATTAGACGAATTGAAACATGTGTGTGTTTCCAGTTTTCCGACCCTACTTATGTTTTTGTTGCAAACCTTATACATATATATATATTATTATCTTCCGATATTCGATTTTCACAAAATTTTACATTAAATTGATAACTATATTGATTTTCAAACGAAGTATTTGTAATGTGTATATACCTCTATTCAAAGGATAACCAAATTTTGCGTTTGGAATAAAATGTTTTGATAAGATAAGTAGTAGTTACCCCATATGATATTGTTGGCTATGTGCAGATACCCGATGGGTGTGGTCATAATGACACGAGAGAGCGTGTACATTAAATGTGCTCAACAATATTATATGGGGTAAGTGACTTGTACCATAGTTTTACTGTTATTCATTATATTTTATTATAGTTTTCGGAAGAGCGGTTGTCTGTTTACAATATGATGCCAATTGTTATGTCTTTACATTACACTTTGCACACCATATATTTCTATCATAATGACTTTCTATCACCGAAAAATGTATGTTCATTAACTATTTCTAAAAGGTCGTTTTTTAAAGTGCATATACACCGTATATTTCTATTATAATGACTTTCTATCACCGAAAAATGTATTTCATTAATTGTTTTAAAAGACCGTTTTTAAAGTGCATATAAAAGTTTGGACTGTTCGTTTTGATATTTTTATTTAACATTTACGCATTCTCCGACTTTTAGTACCGGTATTGGCTTTAAAGAATTGAAATTTAAAAAATCAAATAAAATTCTAAGAACCCATATTCGTCCATTTTTCTGTTTAAAAAAATAGCAATATATTCAACTGATGATGGTGGTTACTCTTTTGAAAATCCTATTTGATATCCTTCATTCTAATACATATTTTGACTAAATTGGCTGGAGAAACATTTACATGTATATACAATAGATTAAAAAAAAAAATGGTGAAACATAAGGGAGAAAAAAAAAAAGAATTGTAAGATGCGAAACCATAAAAGAAAGAAGTCTGATTCACTCTGTCTGCTACATAAGTTTATCCCTCAAACTCGTTCTTATCACTTGACTGGGTCTTTTATAAAACTCTTTATAAATGATACCCGTATTTCTACGTACACGTGTTTCTCGACTTGAGGATAATATGGAAATAGAAAGTCTTTTGGACGAGACCATTGAGGATTTTATCTTGTATCAAGGTTTAAGTGAGATTCAGTGCGAATATCTATAATGTATTTGGAGAAATTTGTCTGAGTCAATTATCTGTGTTTGATATGTGCAATTTTGATTTGGAAGAACTTCATACAGTGGATAGTGATGTTGTTGGGTTTTTTCTCTCGAAAATGTGGGCGGGGTTTGAAGAAAAGTGTGGGTTATGTACAGATAACCCACACTTTTAACAAAAGAAAGCACACCTAACAATGGTACAAGATGTGTTACCTACCTACTCTACCTAATTTGGGGGGGTGGGGTGATATAGTAAAGCATTTTATTTTTGTTTTAGCTTACAAATAAGCAAAACAACAGACCACATCAGTTATACACCAAAGTGAATGTACTTGTTTCATACAAAACAATTCATCATGTAAACTTATTTGTTCAAGAACACCACGAACTCCAAAATGGCGATACTTCCCACCAGAAATGTTAAATATATATTTACCTGGCGTTGAATTTCTAATAGAGTTCGTGGAACTTTCGAACGAGTTGGAAGGATTGGCCTTAGATACTTTAACTGCATTATGAAGTATCTGGAATTGATTGATCCATGAAGTCATTTTAGATTTTAGATATTCTTCAAGATTAATATCAATGTCATTTTCATCTTCTGAAAAACTAGATATCGTATGCATAACAAAATTATCACAATTACAGTGTATTAATGTCATTGTGCTCTGAATCGTTTTATCAGCTGTATTCATTTCAAAATCGCTTGTTGTGTTACCCTCATTTGTATCAGTTTGCACCGTATTCAGAAATATCCTCAGCTTCATTAAGACTTGAACATGTTGAAAATAAATTCATAGTAATCTGCTCACCTACATTTAAATGACATGGATTTTGTGAGGCAACGTTATTGTTTGGAGACGAATTTTCACTTCAGCTAAAGGACAGAAAATTCTCGCACGTACTTTTCGTCTCCAGTGAATAGTGATCAATCTGATCTGTACAATAAAGGATACAAAATGAAGCTATATAAAGATCGTATGTAAGATAACCTTCAAAACGGAGTACTTTGTCGCGAAAGGCGTTGACGTTTTAAGGTATCCTTACTGCTACGGTCATCTGTTATCAGCTAAATTAAAGTTATATTACTTCTCTTACAGCTGACAGTATCGTTTGAATGAGTTAAAAAGTCTTACAGAAATATAATCATAAAAAAAAACCACCTGAAAAATAACCATGGAGTCCCATGTCTCGACAGGCGATGTCAAGAAAAAAAAAAGCATCACTGCGTCTATTTTTTCTAACAAATTTATAACAGCGATTTGTCGGATTTCCTTCGACCTGTTATTGTAGAGTTGGGACGTCAGCAAAATGATTATGGATTTTTTCACCTCTAATTCTTGTTTGCACGCAATTTCTCTGATTTGCGTTTACCGATTGTCCTAAAAGTTTGATAAACGGTTGAAGATTGAGTCTTGAAACTTTCCGGGGTAGATTATGGGTTGTAGACGTGACATACATTTTTCAATTTTTACTGTCGTCTCTCCGTTGTTCACCGGAAGTAGTTTAGAAATATGCACTTTTTTCATTCTATTGAATGTTTTTAATAGAATCTAACAGAGCGTATCAAGGCATACCATTTTCATCTCAAGCAGTTTTTTCTTCAAACAGAAAGTTGTCCACACTTGAGCATTTTTCACCGAAACTTTCAGGAACGATTCCTGTACGCTCACTATATAATTTTCTTTTTAAGGACTTACGAGTTACCGAACGTAAGTTAAAAAAGTACTCGGAGGTGCTTTAAATTGATAAATCTCAACTATTATGTGTTTTTCGTTGTTGAAGAAATTAGGTGTTTCATGATTCACCTCCGTGGCTGAGTAGTTAGAGCATCGCGCTCAAAATCACACGGCCTCTCACGTATGTCGGTGCGGGTTCAAATCATGCTCGTGCCTGTAAGTGAGAAAGTTTCCTAGTTTACTTTCGAAAGGTCGGTAGTCTCTTCCCAGGTACCTTGTACCTCGGTTCTCTCTTCCACCCCCACCCCACCCCCCCAAATGGGCGCCACCAGATAACTGAAAAGTTGTTGAGTGTGGCGGAAAACAGCAATCAATCAATCAATCAATCCATTTATAGTTGTTCGTCGTCAATTGAATAATTCTAGTCAAGACTTTATTTTATCTTATCAGAAATCGGACGGAAGACAATATATTTGCGAATGCTCGTATCTAGTTATTTTCTTTATCTTTTGTTCTTCCTTTTCTTCCTTATTCCTGAAACTGTCCGTAACCATTTTCCGTGCCCCGTGTTAAATAATCATGAATATGTTAGGCCAATGTATCTAAAGGGGCAGAACTGTTTTGCGTTATATACCACATCTTAATAATGAAAAACCGACATATTTCTATCAAAACTTGCATGTCTTTTGTCAAGGATATATACTGACCAAATTCACAAAGAAACATATGTTTCACGGCCTTTCCCAGAGTACAACCACTTCTAAAAATAAAACACATCACTTTAAAACAAGCAGTGCTAAGATACATATATTTTAAGGCACTGTCTTTATCTAAACAATACAATATGTTTCTTCCATATGAATTGAAAAAAATGTATTGCAATTTACTGTTTTCAATAATTTTTCATCTACTGAACCATGCTCTTGGTTTCAAAAGGGATGAAAATGCACGTATAGTAGTAAACTTTTGACTAATTATAGCCTACCATATCCGGAAAATTATGTTTTAAAAAACATTCAGATTTTTTAAACATTTCAATGTTTTACTTTTCAAAATTAAGGATTATCTCCCTCATGCATAGCCCTTATCCTTGGACGAATTTGGCTCCACTTGTTGGGCACGCTGTTTTTGGCTATATTTAGATCTAAAACTTCAAAGTTATTTCGGATTTCAAACATTTCGGTTGAGCATCACAGAAGAGACATTATTTGTCGAAATGCTCATCTGGTGAATCAAAATTGGAACCCTATAAGTTTTACATTATGACCCCTGGGTCGAGGCCTCTGCTGGTGGACTGTTAGTCCCCGAGGGTCTCTACAGCCCAGTCGAAATGCGCATCTGGTGCATCAAAATTGGTACCGTATAAGTTTTCCATTTTACACTCCAACAATCATTTGACATAAGAAGTGCATAGGGTATCAGATAATTTGAAAGCCAAATGATCCCCTCTAGGTTTAAAACATTGAAAGAAAAAAAAACCGCATATTGGAAAATGGTGTCTAAAATTCCCATCTCTGCAAACATGTTTCATTCATCATTTAGATTACTAATTTACCATTTCAAGAAATATTACAAGGTGGAATTTGAAAAAGAGTTTAAAACATTAAAGCTTTAAATAACTAAATTACACTTTCTTTGATTGCCGTAAGCTTCAGTATGTATGAACGTGTTTGAATTACTTTGTATTAAAGGTAATCTTGGTTTTTTTTACAAAGTAAAGTTATATATATATATATATATATATATATATATATATATATATATATATATATATATCACAGTAAATCTATTTTGAAGAAACATTGTGTTACTGTTCAATTATTATCATTATTGCAAAGGGTGGGGGTATGAAAATATGTTGCCACTATGAACTGATAGGGCCAGAAACTACAACGATTTTTGGATATTTCAGTGAACAAAAGATGTTATTTAGTAAATTGGTTCTATACTATCACTTACTTTGTTTATGTATAAAAAGGCTGTATAGAATATGCTAATAATCAAAAGAGAATCAGTTTGCCGTTTGGCTGTTATATCGGTGGATGTGACCTGTCGAGAGAGGGTGCTTACTCCTACCCATTTTATCCTACCTCTGCTGTGCCCAGAGGTTCGTCTTTCTCTAGATTGTAGTCCTGTTTAATAGGAATTCTGAGATCGATCAATGTTTCTTATATTCGCATTGCTAATACATTACGATCTAGTTTGCCAATGCAACCAAAAACCATGGAGAGCACAACGATCTCTAACAAACACGTATGAGTGAAATGAATTTTGTTTAGTTTATTTAAAGGCGTAAACAACCTCAAACTTTCCAAGACACCCCTCACGAATATCTTATTTCACTTTGGAAAAGGGGACATAACCTGTGGTGATTGATTGATTGGGGTTCTACGCCGTTTTGGCAATAGTTCAGCCGTTTTACGGTGGTCTTGTGTGCTTTCTAGTAGAGAGTCGAGATTATCTAGATTACGGAAAAAATCTCGCATATTTTCGCAAAATACATAAGACATATCGAGTTTTTTTTTATGTTAATATAATAAATACATGATTAATTTATCCACATAACAACAATCCACTAGTACATGTGTAACACTTATACGGTACCAATTTTGATGCACCAGATGCGCATTTCGACTAATAATGTCCCTTTAGTGATGCTCAACCGAAATGTTTGAAATCCGAAATAACTTTGAAGTTTTAGATCTAAATATAGCCAAAAACAGCGTGCCAAACAAGTGGAACCAAATTCGTCCAAGGATAAGAGCTATGCATGAGGGAGATAATCCTTAATTTTGAAAAGAATTTCTAAATTTTATAACAGTAATTAAATATACATCCGTATTTTCAAGCTAGTAACGAAGTACTCAGCTACTGGGCTGTAGAGACCCTCGGAGACTAACAGTCCACCAGCAGAGGCCTCGACCCAGGGGTAATAATGTAAAACTTATACGGTACCAATTTTGATGCACCAGATGCGCATTTCGACAAATAATGTCTCTTCAGTGATGCTCAACCGAAATGTTTGAAATCCGAAATAACTTTGAAGTTTTAGATCTAAATATAGCCAAAAACAGCGTGCCAAACAAGTGGAACCAAATTCGTCCAAGGATAAGAGCTATGCACGAGGGAGATAATCCTTAATTTTGAAATGAATTTCTAAATTTTATAACAGCAATTAAATATACATCCGTATTTTCAAGCTAGTAACGAAGTACTCAGCTACTGGACTGTAGGGACCCTTGGGGACTAACAGTCCACCAGCAGAGTCCTCGACCCAGGGGTCATAATGTAAAACTTATACGGTACCAATTTTGATGCACCAGATGCGCATTTCGACAAATAATGTCTCTTCAGTGATACTCAACTGAAATGTTTGAAATCCGAAATAACTATAAAGTTTTAGATCTAAATATAGCCAAAAACATGCACACTATTGAAACATTTCTTTCTCATTTTTTGCGCCCCAGCAAAGTTAATTTCAATAGAAAAAAATAAATAAAAGCAACATAACTTAGTGTAATAATTACGGGAAATTGAAAGAAAAATCATACATTTTAAACATCCCCTGTCGACCGGCCACACCCTCCGTGAGCTCTATATATTGATCAGATAAACGGACCTAACCGGGATCAAAATCAGTGTGCTACGAATGGTTTAACAATCGGTATGAAACATGTCAGACAGCATTTGATACAATAATAGGTTGTGTACTGATCATTACGGTATATTGTATGTCAGTGAGCATATGACCCAAAGATAAGTTATATTGACAGAAAAGATCATTATAACGACCATATAATTTGCTAAATGCTGACTTTAAATCAGATTGTTTAAACCCCATGTACCGTCAACTTATTTGTCAGTAGCCTGACTGGATTTTAAAACTGATCATATACAGAACAAACTTTTGGGTATCGAGTCAGTTGAGAGATAAAAACTACTTTTGCAGGTGATAATGTAATATTGCTGACTAAAATTATAAGTTGACGATGGAGAAGCTGAAATGATCTCTTTTTGTCGTAATAACTTCACATATTTTCAAGAAAATATATAAGTACCAAGCAAATATGGCATCTTTTATTTCAAGTTTACGGTGATATATCCAATTGATACATGAATGAAAATGATTATTGTTAATAGATAACATGTCGATAGATCTAAATATCGAGATGAAGGCGACAAGAGATTTCAAGACAATACAACTGTTTTCAAAAATGTGAAAGTATTGGAAAAAAAACATAGGATTATATTAAATAGTTTGATAACACACCGTGCATTTTGTTTTTTGATTTGATAAACGATTTAGAAATATACTCTATCACTTTTCTGTGAATAATGAAACAGTCGTTTGTTGGGTTCTGGTGGTTATTTGTCCAACACTTATACCTGTCATTTTATAAGATATCCAAAACTGTAAAGAGTATCGCATGATGTCAACGTGCTTCAGTATCAATTGTTAGGCTCTCCTTTTGATATACTTATCTTTAACTACGAATTAGATTACACTTTTTTTACTTCTCCTGCACACCAGATCCCACCTCTGGTATGTTCAAGGATCTGTGTTTGTTCCAATCTCGATTGTGTGTTCTTGATAGGATTTGTGAGATTGATCAGTACTTGTTATGTCTGCCTATTTTTGTCATTTAAAAAGAAATGAAAAGATATAAATACTTACTTTCAGGAAAGGAAAAAGAAAAAACATGGAACATCCTTGAAACAATGTTAAAGTCTGATGGACATAGGACGAAAATCGCAAGTATTGCTGACGAGGAGGAAGTATTGCAAGAAATTTACTCCAACGAAAACCTTTTCAAAATCAATGATGGCTATCTAATATTTGCAACGAATGACCCAATGACAGAAAATAAAGTAAAACTAAAAGACAAAGTGATGTCCAAATTTGTTGAATCTTGTCTACGGTCTGATGAAGATCTTCAGAAATACATAAAAGAATTGTCTGTAGATACCTTGATGGATTATTTCCGTTTGTGGAATCACAAGACCGATCAGCAGCCGTGCGTGTTTGTACCCGAACATCTCACGGATGAATATATCCAACGTTTGGGATTAGATGCGATTACCCATGTGATGGTGGATCCTAAAGACGACAGTGACGGATATATGGAGTATGAAGACATCAGGAAAAGAGTATCAAAATTAAGTAAGTTTAATTAATTATCAAATATTGGATGAGTTAAAGTACCTACAGGAAAAGACACACCAGGACAAACGTGTAAATACCTGAAGTTATTATTATAATGAACTCATTTTCCAAAAGAAACCTGTACTGTCAAATAAAATACTCATTAATTAGTACCGTTTGAGAAGTTGTCAAATTTTCCAGTTTTCTTTGTTTACTACATTAAATGAATGAATTACTTATTGCATACTGATGTGTTTCTTTAACATCTGGGATATCCTATTCCGTTGGCACCGCTACCACGAATTTTATGCATCTTAATTTCAGATCGCGTTCCGATTGAAATTCTCTCCTGGAATCTTGAAGAAAGAAAACGCTATGTGGAGAACGCGAAGAAGGGTGTAAGTCCGGTGTACAGAGCGCGGGGAATGATTGTAGGCTGTGCTGGGGCCGGGAAAACAACGCTTCTAAAAAGAATTCAGAAGAAAGATATAACAGATGTAAAATCGACAACTGGTTTAGATGTGTATACCGATTTATTTCGAGTTGACGAGAATCAGAGGAAATTAGAAGGTTTGTAATGTAACAATATCAATTGTATTGACAAGTGTGCAAGGCCTGTGTTCATTCACTGCATTCAATACTGGAGATACATCAGTGTTTAATTATCATCAACAAGTGTAAGATGGAAGGTGAAGATAACGAAGAGTGATCAATCTCATAACTCCTACAAGCAATACAAAATAGATAGTTGGGCAAACACGGACCCCTGGACACACCAGAGGTGGGGTCAGGTACCTAGGAGGAGTAAGCATCCCCTGCTGACCGGTCACACCCGCCGTTTTTTCTTTGAAAAGATGGATGTTAAAAAGGAACCACAAGCTACAGCTAAAGTTGGAGGTCCTTTAAACTTTTTATGTTGGCAAGTAATATTTCTTCCTGCAATGTTTATGCATTTATCAAAAATACCGAAAGTTTCCGAAATGCAGAATTTGAAATCCAGGCCAAACCATTTATTCCCGTCTTTGACCAAAGGGTTTCGTTCCCAATAGTACCATCCCGTTCTTGCTGAAAACCATTCCGTTCAAGCAGTTTAACGTTCCTTCCCAAACAAAGCCGTTCTTTTCCAAACCGTTCAGTGTTCGTTCACCGTACTATGATTCAGGGTTTGTAATATGAACTTCAAACTGCCATATTGCTTTGAGACATTCCAGCTTCCAGCATACATATAGTAAACGAACAATTTTAATCATGCAAGTCATTTCTCAATAAAGTCTTTTTTTCGAAAAAAGTTTTTTTTTCTACTTCAATACATTGAATATTGTCAATAAATGCAGGAAACTCAAATCGATTGATAACTACGTGTCTCTTAGACTCGAAACTCCAACAAGTATGATGTGGCCATCAAGGTGAATCGAACGCAATATTCAAGAAGTTTAGTGCTAAAACACACTTTTCGTATATCAAACCATGCTTGTAAAAAGAAAGGGTGGTCAAAGAAGTATTCTAAATGTTTAAATTTAACTCTTAACATTTTATGTTTTGCTAAATCCATGACCGAGCAGGAATAATTCAATGTTCAATATTTGTTTCCTAATAAAATATGGTTGATAAATGTACTTTTTATTATAACGATTGAAATTGAATATGTTTCAGAAAAGAATGACAGGAATGAAAACAAATACTCATCTTATATTACAATCGAGCACAACTTAATCGCACAAAAATGTTGTAAAGCACTGTTTTCTTAGATTATGAACTCCTCATATAATCTTTAAAAAAATGAAAACCATTTTGCTATTCTGTAAAATATCATATACATGTAGTATTCCGATAAAAGAAATGGTTGAGAAACAGCAATTCGTACGTTGATACTTCCTCACTTGATTTTTTTTTTCAATGGCAAGATCAACAATGTCATAACAGTATGTGCCTCCTCACCAACTTTAATTACAGTGTACGACTTTTGTGATACCTCTAGATCAAAGGAATAACACAACCATTAAAGTTATATTTTAGGGTCACAGTCAGTCAATGGCTCATTTTCTTGTTTTATTCAGAATTACCTCAAAGTATTTCAAATGACGACTTCGTACCCAGGCTAGCAGAAGAAACCGCACACTTGAAAACCTTGAGTATGACTGATTTTGCCGGGCAATGTGCTTACTATGCTTGTCACCAAGTCTACTTGAGCAACAGAGCATTTTACATCCTTGTCGTTGACATGTCAAAGAATTTCAAGGACAAAGTTAGCTCAACAGAAATTGATCAAAAGCGGACACATTTTGAAGATTGGACATACCAAGGTAAAATGAAATGCAGGATTTGATATATTCCACTTGTCATAAACACTTACTTATTCTCACTAGGTAGTGTGTCTGATGTATTTGTTCATCCTCATTCTCCCGTGGGGATCCCGGTTAGAATATGTTCATAGTACCCCTTGCTCGTCGTAAGAGACGACTAAATGGGGAAGTCCTTCGGATAAAACAGCAAAATCGAGGTCCCATATCACAACAGGTTTTACGGGACGTTAAACAATACATACTGAATCGTCCTCAACCATGTTCTAACGTGACCTATTGCGATTTTCCATGAAATTCACCACATAATTACACTCTTCGTAAACACACATGAAACGCACTAGATAATTAGAACATTTGAAAAATATTAGTAATAAAGATTAATCTAATTAAACCATTATCTTATATAGCCGTAATACTGGAGAAAGATCTGATAGCATTCCATTTGAGATCATGTTATTGGCCCCAGTTTTATGAATAATTCAACAAATATTCGACCAGTAACAGTATCTTGACAAAGAATCAATGACCAATCAGGAATCATTTACTGCGGCGCATTTGGATTGTAATTTCACCAAAAATGGTGTTCATCCATGAAAAGAATCGAAATATCAGCGTTAATGGAATAGCAAAGGAGAATCTTACATAATATGCATTCATTATTGGCCGACAGAAGTCGTAAGTCACCCCGAAAAATTAAGGTATATCGCAAAATTATGGAATAGCTTTTTCAAGTGCATTTAACGCAATGAAAATGTCATGTTTGATAGAATGTTCAACTCTTCTTTTGGGTTCATGAATTACTGTTTTAGCAACGTTTAGGCCTTACAACTATTTTAAAAAATAGCATTTGTATAAGTATGCATGCTTACTGAAAATTACCGTTACAATTAAGAGTTATAAATCTACTTGAAATATTATAAATATGTATTTGATGAGTAGGCCTACATAGATATTAACAGGCACGTAATAATAATAATAATAATAATAATAGCATCTGTATAATTATACATGATTACTGGAAATTACCGTTAGAATCAAGAGATAATCTACTTGAAATATTATAAATATATACTTGATGAATACATCGATCTATACAGGCAGGTAAATCGTAATTTTTTCAAACAATTATAAAATTCTAAAAAAAAAAAAAAAATAGGTGGGGGTTAAAATATATTTTAAATTCATTGATCATACACCCAATATTGTTGGTAAAATATGCTAATGTCATACATTAGCAGTGAGCTGAGAATCAATAATCCACGTATTTAATTTTCAAAATATGAAATATGACAGAGAGAAAAATTTTCAAGTATCCATCATGAGGATGGAAAAGACAGACAGAATGAGAGACACATAATCAGAGATAAACTATATCAAAATCGAAAGTGACAATTTCATTTTAGGATGCAAGGTTTAGGTCTTAGATATTAACTTTACTTGCACCATCTTACATAATTTCAACCACACAACCGAATTTCTACCATCCGTTGCCATGGAAACCGACAGCAGTCTATGAGGGCTAATTGAACTGCAAATTCAGCCCGTTTTGCCCATGTTTTGTCCTTGTGGTATATAACAAATTGAAAAAGACATCTAATTTTCTCCATAAATCTCGATTCCCCATAAAATTCCCTCCTTATTTATGATATCTATAACCACCTATGGTAAAGAGTGTGTTACTGACCGCTGTACCAATGTATTATAATTTGGCACTTTGCCAAAAAGTGATTTTTTGTTGGATTTCATTGATAAATTTAGATAATTTGGAAAATACATACAGTATAATCAACTGCCATCAAAGGATTTCCATATCAAAGACTCTTAATATATATAAAAAGATTAATGGTGAAACGTAGTGCAATTGATCTGTAGTAGCATGAAAACTGTAGATTTGGGCATTTTGCCAAAACGGGATTTTTTGTTGGATTTCGTTGATGAATTTAGATAATTTGGAAAATACATACAGCATAATCAACTGTCATCAAAGGATGTCCATATCAAATACTCTTAATATATATAAAAAAAATAATGGTGAAACGTAGTGCAATATATCTATTGTAGTACGAAAACTGTAGATTTGGGCATTTTGCCAAAACGGGATTTTTTGTTGGATTTCATTGATAAATTTAGATAATTTGGAAAATACATATAGCATAATCAACTGTCATCAAAGGATGTCCATATCAAAGACTCTTAATGTATATAAAAAAATTAATGGTGAAACGTAGTGCAATAGATCTATTGTAGTACGAAAACTGTCGATTTGGGCATTTTGCCAAAACGGGATTTTTTGTTGGATTTCGTTGATGAATTTAGATAATTTGGAAAATACATACAGCATAATCAACTGTCATCAAAGGGTGTCCATATCAAAGACTCCTAATTTATATAAAAAGATTAATGGTGAAATGTAGTACAATTGATCTATTGTAGTACGAAAACTGTCGATTTGGGCATTTTGCCAAAAATTCATACTAATGACAAATAATACAACCTACACCATTTTCAGTTAAAATGAACAATATGAGCAATTGATATTTCAAAAATAAACATGGAGAAGTTAAACATATTAATAAAAATTAGTTAGAGTGATTAAAAAAAACATGTAAACATAAACTGTAATCCAGTAGGACCCCCCCCCCTCCCCAAACAACAAGTAGATTTTGCAATCATTTCCATAAACGAGCTATATTACATGTACTGTATTGTCATGTAAAATATTATCAATAACTATAAAAAGTCTTCTCAAGGTATTGGGTAGATACCAATAAATTGTTCATTGTACTGCCTTGTATTTGTTGACCTTTGACCTGGAAATCATTAGGGTCATCTACTATTCATAATCAACCAACATATGAAATATCATAATTGAACAACAGGCCCAAGATATTGCGGGGACACCATTACATAGAGTACTAGCTACATTGCACCTAGTCAGTTTTAATTGATTGATTTATTGATATTTTCCGCCACACTCAACAATTTTTCCGTTTTCTGGTGGTGCCCAGTGTTTATTGGTGAAAGTGAGAACCCAGATACAATGTACCTGGGGAGAGACCACCGACCTTCCGAAAGTAAATTGGGAAACTTTCTCACTTAATACCAGCGCGAACGGGATTCGAACCCGCGCCGACTGAGGCCGTGTCATTTTGAACGCTATGCTCCAACCACTCGGCCACGGAGGCCCCTGCCATTTTTAATCTTTTGACCTGAAAATCAATAGGGGTCATATACTATCAGTGAGCAACCCCTGTTTGAAATATCACTATCAATCAAAGGGTTCTGAAGAAACTGGTCAGACATCAATTGTACAGAGTATTGTATTGCACCTGGTGACCTTTGGACCAGAAAATCAATAGGTGTCATTTTCTACTGCAGAAACTGCATGAAACTTTAAAATTTATTGAAGTTTGTTCAGTGTTACTGTAATCTATGTTGACATACCAGTAATTAGTAAATTTATAATATTAACACAGAACAACTCATTTTTGCAAAGTTGTTTATTCAACAAACATGGATCACAATGTTATCCAAACAACACAATCATCTTTTTTTAAAAAATCATTATAATAGTGATTTTCCTTCAACTGTTCAGTAATGAATCCTTATTCAGTAGGCTCACATAAGACACTTGCAGGTTAATTTTGCAATGTTTTAGTTACATTAGTCTTCTGACACCAAAACTTGATCTTAACTCAGTCATGGTGTTTCCTTAGAAGAATAGTTTACTGAATCAGGATGGACTTGTGTCGTGAGGTGTGTTCATTGACTGTAAAACTCGCAGTTTTTTTCCATTCTCAAGAGCTCTTCTTTGTCTTCTATATCACATAAAAGTCATGGAATGCATCTTCTGCTCTTCAAGTTCTAAAAAAATGTGTTGAACAAATATTGAAAAGTTATTTTTCACATTTTCATACAGTACACACCTAATTCAATTTGATTAAACTAAATGTACATGTACAAGATCATTCATGATGCTAGAATAGTAATTTTACCACTTAATTAATTACTTAGTTGATAGATTATCATGCCCGCCCACCCGCCCCTCAAAAATCATCTGTGAAATAACATAGATTTATATATCTGGCATTAAATTATGCACTTCTGTTGACAAAAACTCGTTTGTCATCAATATATTTCTCAGAAAATAAAAATTGAAAAATAAAATCTTCCCACAGTCTGCCCCATACTTTTTGGTGACCCAGGATGATAATCTTACTAATTAAGTTGAATTGGCCTAAAGGATGTTATGTTTTGATACAGTTTGTATCCATGTGTTTATGCTGTATTGAAGAGCTATTAATTGTGTTAATACTCATAAATTAACAAGATGTCCACAAACCTTATTGGTTACCTGAGTATTAATCAAATTTTAAAAAATTCAAAGTATCACTATAGCTCTATGGGCTACAAAATCCATGTTATACACTATATGACTCTTTTGGACCCACATTCACAACCCTGTGTTTTCGAAATTCGCAATTTTGGTACCCCTTTATGTTTTTACTTCATAAGCATTCAGCTTTATTTAAGGTAGTTCCACCCTCCTGTGATATCATAATATTTTGCGGAGTCAATGATTTAATAAGATGTATGCATAACATGAACATAAATTGTGTTCGAGTCTTTTTCAATAGTTATTGTAAAAAATCTTGTATAACCATAAAATATTTCAAACGTATGTGAATAATCAATGAGCTACATTTTTCACAATGCTATACGAGTTATTTCCCCCTGATTACAGGGAGCGCGCATCACATTATTGTCATTCGATGGTGTCAAGTAAGGAATAAATAGAAAATTTACAATTTCTGATTTCAATCAATTGCCAGTTAAGGAATTTTTCTAAGAATTAAGTGTAATGACTTGAAAACAGTATAACTGAACAAAATGTCTTAGTCACTGATTACATGTATGTGGCCCATGTGTGTTTTTCTTGCAAGCAATGTGTGGTCATGATGTAACAAAGTATGTAAATATTAACTAGTCCTCAATTTCTTTAGATCAGAATCATGATGTCCTTAGTATATCAGCAATTTTTCATTATTAATTTCTATCAATATTTTCGACAACCAAACACAACAAAACATGCAATAAGATATGCCTAAAACACATGTACAACCAACGCATACATGTACATTATTAATTTATCGTTTCACAATGAACAACACTACTTGTTGCTAAATGTACACCAGATGCCAATAAACAAAGCATGTTAATTATCTTGAATTGGCATCTTTAGTGTAAAATTTTTGTTAAAATTTACTTGTTAAGAATTTTCAGGCATTATTATGAAGTCCCCCCCTCCTTATCACATGTATGCTTTCATTGTGATCTTAATTCTAGGTGTCTGTTGTTTTAATAACAGACTATTACTATTACTGAAATCCTCAGTATTAATTGCATAATTTTGACACAAATAAATGTCAAATACACTTATAACCCCCCCTCCCCAACTCTACAATTTAACGAAGTGTATATCTGAAAAAGTTTTCTCCATAAAATTGAAGAAATCAAACCCTGGTTCTAAAACAAAATTCTCAATTTTGGTATAGAGCATTTTTAAAAGGACCATCAATCCAGAGTCCTTAGATTTATAATCTATGTTAATTCCCCTTGTCCCAAAAATGCTTAAAAGAAATTTGAAAAGAATTCGAAGGGTGGTTATCAAGAAAAAATATTAATGTTCAATTAACGTCTTATGATGACTGACTCACACAAATAGCAACATGTAGGTCACTTGAGTGATTCTCAACATTGACCTAATTAGAATTAATCATTTTTACAAATGATACTGAGCTCATACACATGTGTACATATATATGTGCGTCATTGACAACAAAACAACTAATCTTTTTCAGTATGCTAATTAAGTGAAATAATAAAAAATGTTTAGGAAGTTGTGATGAAAACTTTTCAAGTCGTCATGTCACATAAAAAATGGATGGTCTCCTGTGATTATTCTAGGGAATTCAGTTTCCATACAGGATCTATAACCAAAGAAACTAAACCCAATGTACCACATTCCCCACATCTATTAATTTGTTTTAGGATTTATAATACTGGGATTCACATTTGAATTTCAAATTATGTATTCAATGTGTATGTATTAATGTTGAATATTTACCTCCTCAAAGTCAGCAACTTGGTCAACTCCATCTTTAGGTGATTTGCACAGTATGATGCTCATACAGCTGAAACACAGAAAAGCACACATTAATTACATAAAATAATGGTCATGTACTTTGGCCAAAATATGTGATTATTGGATGAAAAAGTAAGAATTCAAAAGTATTTGAATATTTACAATTTACATTTAATATTTTTTTTATTTACTTCAGTTGACAGGACCTACATGTATTAAAATTTGAGGGCCCAGTTACAGGACCCAATTCAAAATCATCAATTTTTCATCATCTAATTTTTCCAAATCAAGTGTCCTAAATTTCATAATTACAGATATGAGAAAACTTTAAATCATAATAGTATCTGTGTGATTTCTTCTGTAAATTAGAACCATCACATATTAATGGGGGTTACCACAGGTAAACAAACTTGAAAGTAGCCTGGCTCACCAATATATATGATTTTATCAATCGTATCTAGAATGCACACAGGCATTCACATGTTTGTTTTTATTGTAAACTTGACAGTCAGAGAGAGAGAGAGAGAGAGAGAGAGAGAGAGAGAGAGAGAGAGAGAGGGGTCATCACTTAGGATTACATAAATTAAGCCGAGTCCTTTTGAAAATTTCCACATGAAACGTGATTTTATAAGTATTCCCCAATTTTTACAGACCCTGGACTCTGTGTAAATGTGATAGGAAACTCCCTGAGTGAATGTTAGGTTGGGGACATACTTAACTAGTATTCTATATTGTACACCCCTGCAGTAAATGACAGGACTACTTACAATGTTCAGTCTACATGTATACCACTATAGCTGACTAGCCTGGCTGGCAGTATAAAATAAATTGGGGTTCTCATATGTTTACTAAAAGCCAAATTTTCTGATACATTTTATTCAGCCTTTACTTTAGATTTTGGATTCTAAATCAAATAGAATACTTACGTCAATACAAGTTCCAACACGACAATAGGCAGGGCTTTTTCATATTTTCTATGAATATGTCTGTCAGCCTTCTGTTTCCCTGGTCATTTTTTTAGTCGGATGTGATGCAATAAAGCGTTAAATTCCACAACATTAACTTTTTCTACGAATACGTAGACGATTGGATGCTAGAGTCCGGTGACTATGGCAAAGATCAAACGGATTTGTATTCCATGAAATAAACCGGAATCCTTTAGCACAATCGAAGATAAAGATCATGGTAGTGAATTAAGTGAACAAAGAGCATCTGATATTGATAAACTTCTGAAGAACAAATTGAATAAAAACTCAATTTCCACCTCCTGCCATACTGAAAACAAATGAAGGCTGTTCATATCTCCAATACAAGAGAGTGTTACAAAGGGCAATAACTCTTTCTGGTGTATTTTGGTTTGTGCACCAGAGGAGACTACTGGTTTATGTGTTTACCTTTGGTTTCTCCACAACTGTGTTTCTGTACTTTTTTAAAGTAAGATTCAATACATTTTACTAGCATGTGAGTTTACACCAAATGACTGGGCAAATATATTTAATCCCTCTCTAAAAATTACATATATCAAACCCTTATATATCATAAAAATAATTATTTTTATTGTTTTCAAGGATTAAATAGATACAAAAAAAATTCTAAAAGCTAGAACCTAGCTCAAAATAATTTTTACAATTGTTGTTTTTATAAACAATAGCGTTTAATTTTTGATTATTCAAAATTTAAAATACATGTGCACATCTTGTCCAGCTGTTGTTAGATGATCGGTTTCCATGGCAACCGTTGATAAGTCAAACCTTTGCATGTCCTTTTTGTTTTATAGCTATCATAATATTGTTACACACAAAGTTTCATAAAAATCTGTGACATATCGTGGCCACTGAATTTTGATAGTTACATAGAATCAGTCTTAAATGTTTTGTTTTGTTCTTATCAAACATTAACGTTTGATCTTACCCTTAACATGTTTTTTTATTCAATTTTTGATGTGCCGATACCCATCGTTGTTGAGTACCCAAATATCTCATCATTAGGCCTACCGATATTTATAAAACGTCCAACATTTCATAAATAGTGTGTGTTTTTTTTCCTAATCAAAATTATTGTCATAATGCTAGTGAATTATCCATGATATTTACTAAAAGATATGGAAATATGACTACCATAAATCATAGAAGTAGGTTTGCACAAATGTTGTCATTATAATCAAATGAAAATTTGAACTTCCTTCTATCATCGTAAAATGAAGTTAGATGAATGAACAGTTTGAAGCTATGGCATGAACAACTTTAGCTTGCTTTGTGATTTGATGATTATCTTCAGTGAAACAATATTATTTTCATATTCTTATTTATTCATTTAATTCTGGGTCTTGTTGGGCATACTAAAGAAATGGACACATCTAAAGAGAAAAAGAAAAACGAGAGCGGAAGAGAAAAAAATAAATAAAAAACATCCCGAGTTAAATACGTTATACATCCTATTAATACATAATTTCATACTTTGAAATTTGAACCCTAATGTTGATTTAAAATTGACTTGTTGTTGGTAAATAAAAAAAATCAAGAAAAAATCACTGTATAATAATTCGGCCTCCTATATAGAAAAAATAATCATCAAATATCAGTTTGATAAATTGATACGGCAGTCAGAAATATTCTATGCTTCCTTTCCCATTACCCTGCACGGGATTTTTTAATTTTTTACCTATCCGCAAACGTAACCAAATCCGCGTGTTTTTCACATGTGTGTAAACAGCCTGAGTGCATTCCAAGAAGTAGCATCAGTTACCAACATCAAATAGTTCCTTAGTAAACTATAATTACCCAGCATTTCCTAATCGGGATGCAAAAATTGAGAAAAAAGAATAAAAGGAAATCAATCTGATTAAAATCAGATCTTCCATCTGCTCCCCGATTTTCGATACGTCGCGTCCATCGAAAACCGGGGGGCGGATGGAAGATCTAATTCTAATTAGATTGAAAAGCAAATTAGAAAATCGCGTATGTAAGAAAAATTCTTTTAAATATGTGAAGCTAAAATACACTAATTTCATCTTGATTTTGATTAGACAATTACATGTACCAGTGTGATTCCTTAATATCCGCGGTATGACAAAGGGCAAATACACATTTTCTTCAATTTTCTATACAAACGACATTTAAGGGAAACAGTCATTATTTTAATTCCAGGCACTTTCCTTGTAATGTATTTTTCACATGGGTAAAAGGGTATGACAAAATTTGTAAATATCGATGAAATATGGAAAACTCTTGCAACGTACACCAAGCGCAAAATATATTTTAAAAAGAATTCATGAAGAATTAAAAAAAAACTGTTGACTATATGCATAGGTAATAGCTCACATTGATTCTGTTTGTACCAAAATTCGCACATTTTCGGCAATAATTGGTAATGATAAGTTACAAAAACATGGCCTAGCCTAGTTCTTAATTCCACGGTTAAAAGTAAACACACTTATCTTTTATTTTGTAGATTTCTTTCTATTCCATTTAGGGTCGAATAGTTTGAAGTAGTTCTTTTTTTGCCTTCCAAAACGTTGTTTATAAACGTCTACGTCATGGCTTTTTGTGCGGTTTTTGTTAGAAACAACGCTATATTTAACTAACGCTTACAAGAAAACGACAAGAGACAAAGGGAGAAATTAATGTGTTCTGACAATGACATATTGTGGACATCTTATGTGTTTAATTTGATCAAATTTGTAGACAGGGCCGATTTTGCTTCCTAAAGTACCTAACTCTTTGAGAAAGGTGTTCAAAATTTCTTTTTACCCAATTCCAGATTTACCAAGAAAATGAAAATTTGTTTAGGTAGCTCCGCCACTCTAAAGAGAAAAGTAAATATGATCAAAAGAGATTATTTCAACGAGGACGCTACCCCGGACCCCCCTCTCTCTCCTCTCTGATAAAATGAAATTACGATGCGCTGTACACGACATTTTTATGCATGTTAGCTATATAGGCCTAATGTAGGATCACAAAAAAAAAAACATAACCAAAAAAGAAGATATTACAACTAAATAAAATCACAAACTTTCACAGTCCGTAAAAAGTCTTAATTTCTGGAAAGTAAATGTACAAACATTTCTACATCGATATTTGAAATACTTTTCCAAAGGAAAAGCAGAAAATGAATAAATAACATAAACCCTAGATAGATCAAATATGTACGTGTATGCAAAACAAATGCATTTGAGTCAACTTGATCTCATGTTACTGCTTTCAAACTTTCGGGTATTTAAAAAAAGAATGATTCTTATCAGTCATGTACCTCAAATCGCTTGATCCGACCCTAACTTAGTGTTTTGTGACCCTAACTTGATGTTTTGGCTATGTTTATTAATTCATTGTATTCGCTCAAACCACAATGGAAATGGTGTATGAGGTACACTACAGAAATTGCATGTATCAATACAAGTAACGTCAGAGGATATATATGCGATACAAGATTTGCAATTAATCAATTTCAATAACGGTTTATTAATTAGATGCGAATTCGCCATCACCGGGAGCCAATTTAAACATCTGCTGTATACAAATTATTTCAATAGTAAGGAAGTGGGCAAATCGCTCGAGTATGGCACGATAAAGATCACTCTTTGCTTAAAGACCGTAAGCGCCGAACATAGACCTAAATTATTGCAATCCTTAACCGGCTATGGTGGTAATAATCATAATCAGATTCTTATTAATGCGGTATTTCTTAAAACTCATATCACATCCAATTAGTTTGAATTAAAATATATTATTTTTTAGAATTAATCCGAGTAAATAGCTCAGGTCTGCAGTGGATGGAGATTGGAATTCTTTCAAATTCTCTGCAGGCTGCTTCAACGTCAGTAACGGCAGCGATTGGCTTCTCAAATTGCATGTTTATGTGAATCATAACTGACCAACAGCAACCGGTGTGTGGTAGCAAACCTGAATTGTCCCTGATAATTGCGCTCAAAGTATGCACGAAAGGTGTTAAAATAGTCGATATATATCCTTTTTTCTGTTGGTGCATTTAATTGAGATATGATACGTCTTCCTTGTGGAAAGATAGTTATTTTGCAATATCAGTTTTTGGGTTTGGTTTTTTTTTTTTTAGATTTCGGTATCAGGTTTGTTGATTTTGGGGAGAAAAGCGAGATCTTCAGTTTGAAGTCCAGTAAAATCCGGTCAAAATTTATCTTAGACTCCCCTGTGTCGGCATTCGTTGGTTTTCGTATTTTGGCGGCACACATAGCTACATGTACATTGCTCAATGCGTTGCCCTGATTTCCCATAGGTTAATATTGCTGGTCATCATTTTCCTATCTAGGACCTGCCATTGTATCCAAGAGTTGTTTCTCTGACTGCAGTTGTCTCCTCTGCCCAGAATTTTGGGCAATTATTGTTTTATTTTAGGATCAAGATTAAGCTGGGATGACACTCCATTTGACATGTCACGTAAGCTTGTAGTGTTTTTGATATGATGGCTTTGGGGATTCTCTCTCGTACACATTCTAGTTCATGCCGATTCGCCAGTTCTTTGTCCAAAAATCGCCACTTTAAAAGCGAAATCCATTGTTACATTATCTGTAGATGAATACGCTGTCACGATTGTCAAGTCTAAACGTTAATTAAATTCATTTTCAGATTCCGATTCTAATAATTTATTTCCGTACCTGCTGCTTGCGAAGAGTACCGGAGTCAGTCATACGTGCTTATGTGTGTAACTGTTGGTTTCTAGTGATTTATTGTGCAATCAGCTGTCTCATTAAAAGACCCTACTCTCAATAATTTTTAATTAGGAATGCGCTATATGGGCACGCCAAATGAGTTAGCGAGAACAAATGACAGGAAATACGGATGGCAGACAATGTGGACGATTGTCGGGAATTTGAATCAGTGGGACGTTGTACCTCGAACAAGTTTTAAAAAGACATCAGCCACGTACCTCGTATCTCATTCCTCATTTCGTGTTTTGGCGGTGTTATAAAGGTTTTTATTTAAAAAAAAAACAATCAAATTTTATAGAAAAGGACTAATACGTAACTGCAATATAAAACAGTACAAAGAATCAAAAAATGATATGTTTCAGTTCTCTGTTAATTTTTTTTTACTGAAATATGAATTTTAAATCCAAAATCAAATTTGTATAGTTTTAATACGTTATCAGTAAATGATAAAATAACTATTATCTTAGTTGTAAATAACTGAAAATTGAGATAGTTGACCAAATCATCTATATTTCCAGTTTTCAGTGATTTTCCACTAGAAAACAATATTTGCCCCCAAAAATTCCATTTCCCATACATCAACTTGTATTTGAAAAGCGTTTTTATTGATTGTACAAATACAATCCCGTAATCTGCATTTTATTTTAATAAGTTTTAATTTAAATAATTTGATACCAATACGCATCTTCTGATATATCAGCTCTTTTCTGATAGAGGTACGTTCAGTGTTCTGTTGAATGCTTTGGTGGATACACAATGTATACATATACTATAGAATGGCTATGTAAATATGGGTAACAGTAATAAAAGTGTAAACTTTGTTTATATCAGCCTTTGATATATATTAAACTTGTAATATCAAGAATAATATTTGATTGAATTGGGTCATTAAATTAGATATGGAATTATTTTATCTCCTCTTCTGCACGCGTGATATTTCAATTTAAAAAAAGTTGATTTTCGATTTTTTTTGGTTTCGGCTATTTTATTATCAAATACTAAAAAACTTACTAATATTGTACGTCCCTGCAGTTTGGGTGGTTGTATGGTATATGCTAATCGACCTTTAGGCATTATATGAAGGCAGCGATACTCATTTGTACCCAGTGGACGATAGTATGTTTTGCGCTCACTGTGCGTAAGAGTTCCACAAAGGGAGATAACTATTGGGAATTCGGAAATTGCATATGGATTTGATATGATTATTGATGTAAGCCTTGTACGGTATTAAGTGTTTCCAGATTTTTCAGTGAAAACCTAATATTTGCGTCCTAAATCATTTCCTCAATTATATTTTTGTAGTTTTAATATGCTATGTATACATGTAAATATCTTTATTTTGCTTTGTAGCAATTAGTTTTAGGTTTGGTTTGAATTTTGACAGAATGACTAGGCTAAACTGGCGATTCGCATGCTGATTGCCAGACTTTTACAAGTATGGCTAAAAACAGGATAAGTAGATAAGAAAAACTGGGAAAACGTATTAAGTGCTTGGAAAAGACGAAATTTAACTATCTTTGGAAAATGTACGATTATAGATACGCTTGCAATATCTAAATTGATTTATTGTTAAGCCATTCTTGGCACACTGATTTTGACTGCGGATAACGTCGTTTACCTTATCAGTATATAGGGCTCCCGGCGGATGTGACCAGTCAACAGGGGATGCTTACTCCCCTTAGGCACCTGATCCCACCTCTGGTGTGTCCAGGGGTCCGTGTTTGCCCAACTATCTATTTTGTATTGCTTATAGGAAGGTGAAGATAACGAACAGTGATCAATCTAATAACTCCTATAAGCAATACAAAATAGATAGTTGGGCACACACAGACCCCTGGACACACCATTTATGAGATATATCACTGTTCGTTATCTTCGCCTTGCATAATGTCTTTATTTTGTTTAATCCTAAACCTAGTGTCTTTCTAAAAATATATTAAAAATTATATTTAACTTTTTATGAAAAAAGAGAGATGGAATGAAAACAAATACATTCATCGTGGAAATTGCATAAGGCGGTAAGGAAATTGATATGCCAGTGACAAAATTTAGAAAAACAACATATTATAAAGTTTTGGATAGAGGTTATTTGTACAATAACACAATACCACAATTCTACCGTGGGGTGTTTTAATAACATTCAGCAAAGCAAAAATATATATATATATATATATAAAGCCATAACTACATTGAAAGTAGATGAATTGTTGTCAGAACTTATTTGGAATGATAATATGTTTCATTATAAATCTATACCTCCATTCTTTGTAAATTGGATGAAAAGTGAGATTATACATGTTTAAGACTTTAGATCAAAAGAAACGCCAATTCTGATAAAAGAAAGATTGAACATTTAAATACCAGTTTGTTATTAACCATTATAACACAATAACAAATTTTTAAATTCAAACTGAACTTGGATATTTCACTGTGGGTTTTGGCAAAATTGCCCCTCAATTCCCGGACTTGAACATGAAAGGTGAATATAACGTAAAGTGATCAATCTCATAATTCCTATAAGCAATGCAAAATATATAGTTAGACAAACACGGACCCCTGGACACACCAGTAGTGGGACCAGGTACCTAGGAGGAGTAAGCATCCCCTGTCAGCTGGTCACACCCACCGTGTGCCTATATGTAAAAACGTTACGTTCTTGACACATTGATTTTGACTATGGCTAACTCCGTTTACCTGGTCAAGATATAAGGTTAATGGCGGGTGCAACTGGTCGACAGGGAATGCTTACTTCAACTAGGCACCTGATCCCACCTCTGATATATCCAGGGGTCAGTGTTTACCCAACTTTCTATTTTGCATTGGTTTTTTTTTCACCTTTCATTGAATGATGATGTAGACATGCATGATTCGATTTATTTTACAAATAAAGTGAGGAAAAATGAAGCATATAATGTATGAATATTTTATGCTAAACCATGCCACTAAATTATACAAAAAATAAATTTGATGTCGCCTATACAAAATATCTAAATATACTTGTAAAGGAATCATTTCAATTTAGAGACGGAGGTGTTAACGTCAGTGAAATATCTCAGGAGTGATTTTTATTACTTTATATTTTTTAATTCAAAATTATCTCAACCAGTATATGAAAAAAAATGGGACCATGTTTTCAAAATAACTGACAATTTTGTTTTAAAGAATAGCTATACTTCCAAAATAAAACACATATACGAAAGAAAAATTGCAGATTTCAACTACAAATGACTACACTGTATTTTGTGTAATTATTCAGTTGTTGGTAAATGGAACAAAGGTCTTTCTTCCTGATGTGAATTTGTCAAACTGTGGAAGACCATGAGCATCTTCTATTCACATGTAAAAGTACAAGAAAGGCATTGAAGAATATTGACATTTTCTTGAAATTTGATAAAAGTTGGAAACAATGGTATCGGGTTATCATTACGAAGTAAGTAAAAAAAGTAATTTGATTAAATAGCATGACCTGCTTTATTTCTTTCATAATAAATAGATACAAAATGAAATTTCAATATAACAATTTTAATATGTCTGAGGAAAACCTTCATGTAACAAATGGATGAGCTGGCTGCGACCATATCAAGCTAACGCATGAAAATGTCACAATGAAGATATAAAGAGTTCTAATAATGAACATGGTCCTAATTCCACAAGTGTCCATTTCCTTTCGTTATTTGTCTTAGACCTCTATGGGGTCCCTTGACCGGTGTACCCGCTCCTGGTGCTTGGTTGTCCTTGTACTACACTATTACTCTCCACTACCTGCATACATACACTGGTTACATCAGGATAACTGTTAAACCACAGGGAGAGGATCTGTTTTGATACACATACTTAATATGTAATATATTACCTGTACTCACTGAGTGGCGTTACATTACACATAAGTACACAAACAATATTCGGTAATATCCTACAAATTTCTTCTGTTGAAGACAATGCATTTATACTTTTGTATATTGGCAAGAGAAATACCTCGAAGTTCCACATTGCCTTGCTATGCATTTAGACATATTGGACAAAGCCTACTTTATGACTTTACTACTATACCATACACTGAGCACTTGTTTTAATTACATGTAGTGCTATTTTGATACCAATGAACATCACATGTATGAAAATAAGTTAACACGAAAGGAACTCAGTGACTGGATGTTTTAGGACTGTTTAAAATAACATAAAACAATAGCCAAATTGTTGTGTAGTAAATAAAACACCTTACCTCAGAAAAGGTGGATCATATACATCATTACATACATGCCATGTGTGGAAATGAACAAAGTTTGGATACTAATATAAACTGATATGAAGAGAAGTATAGAGGCACCTACTTATGAAAATAAAAATGACATAGCATGCCCTTGCGAAAGGTACCACACATAAATGGAATTCACTTCCCTGTTGATGTAGTCTTTCGGGTTGACTGATACATTTGTAAGCAGTCCATTGGTTAGAATCAAACATTGTTTAAAGAAACTTGTGTCTGAGAAAGTTGAAAGCAGGAAGACGTTTAACCTCTTATTTTATCTTTAACTGCTCATGCGAGCATTTTCGATAATTCAAAAAAAGTATTATATAGTACCTCATTATACGAACACAATTCGGTAAGATACATATGTATACATTATCATAAATTATTGATAATATGCAGTAAGTCTAGATATAGATCTTTATATCTGCGGTGTTACTAAAACGGGGAATTGAAAACGGAAACTAATTCATACAATAATATTAGTTGGTGGTCATCATTTTGTAAAATTAAAAGGCTTGTTAACAAAAGGAGTTGAAGTTACAAAGAGAACGGAAAGACATATTCAGAATTCATCGTTTAATATACTTCAATTCATATGTCGATTTGATACATCCCTCTGAGCTTGAAATATAAGACACCACAGAGTCGTCCACTTCTGCTTCATACTTAGATATTTTATTGAAAGCAGATACTGACGGCAAACTAACAACTCAACTTTATGACAAAGGGGATAATTTCAGCTTCTCCATCGTCAATTTCCCATATTTATGTAGCAATATTCCATTATCACCCGCATATGGTGTTTATATATCTCAACTGATTCGATATGCAAGAGCTTGTTCTGGGTATAGTCAGTTTTTAAATCAAGGTAAGCTACTGCCAAACACGCTGATGGTACAAGGGTTTCAACAGTCTCGATTGAAGTCAGCATTTCTCAAATTCTATGGTCGTTATAACGTAGATATCTAGTTCGTCAAGACAACCTATCATTTGGGTCAAATGTTGTCTGACGTGTTTCAAAACGATTGTTAGGCCGTTCTTGGTACACTGATTTAGGCTGCGGATAACTCCGGTTACATGATCAGGATATAGGGCTCACGGCGGGTGTGAGCGATCGACAGGGGATGCTTATTCCTCATAGGCACCTGATCCCACCTCTGGTGTGTCCAGGGGTTCGTGTTTGCCCAACTATCTATTTTGTATTGGTTCAGGGAGCTATGGGATTGATCACTGTTCGTGATCTTCACCTTTCATCCTTTCTACAAATAACGTCATATCCAAAAGAACAGTGATTCTCACTTCTAATTACCAAACGTATGGCGACGGAGCAATCACAAACTATAGTTAGGTATTAAGTTTGTAAATGTCATTTCACGAGTGGGAAATAAAGGTCATTTATATGTCATGTTTAAAGGTCAAATATGTCATTTAATAGGTTGTCATATCCCAGGACAGAATAAAACACGTGTCAATTTTGACTTCATGGTTAATTATATATCCAATTCGTTTTAGATTACTTCGTGTTTTGGCTAAAATCCATCTCCACATACTGCGATGAAGAAGTGCCTGTCATCCTTGTTGCATCCCACTGCGAAAACAACACACAAGTAAGTGAAAACTCACTAACAACATTTTCTGTTTTATGAAAACTGAACTCGATATCAAATACTTAAGCAAGAAACTAAATATACGAAAAACATGCGACCCGACATTTCTTGCAACAAGAGTGACATGTGAAAACGAAAAACGATAACAACGAACAGTGATCAATGTTACAAATCTTATGAAAATATAAAATCTAAAGTCTGACAAATAATAACCATTGAAAGCACTAGGAGTATTACACAAACGCTATTGACATGCTACACCCCAGTTAGTCACCTGTGAACGGGATAGTCCGTAGTCAAAATCAATAGATAAAAAGTATATCAACAATGTGTCTGAAACAGTTCTGATTGCATTTGATTTAGTGACAAATCGTCTTTGCCAATAAGTTTGTTCTTTCTAAGCATTTTATGGAGTTATATTAAAATACATCTGAAACCAGGGCATATGTGAAAAAGGGACTACGTTTCTTTGCATTGGAAAATTGAATGATATGTATTCCCGGGGTTTTTGGATGCAAATCTCATCCCGTACGACTCTAATTTGTAATGCATAGTTCTTCTTTTCAATCAATTACATTAGTTTGCAATGGTAATGTATTATACTTTCCGTCAGTGGTTATAGTGTTTTCTTCGCGAATGGGAGGTCCTGATTAACTATTCCTATTGATCATATCAAACCTTAAACTTACTACATAGATTAAAACATAAAATAGGTAGAGGCCGTTTAAGTTCTAGCCATCTGTTTAACAATTCAAACAAATGGCACGTGTTTGCTGGATAGCACTACGATAAAGGACCATAACTACCACGTCTGTAAGAGGCATGCATATATCAGCTATTGTGGTACTTCACATGTACCTAGTAGGTTATCTATATCATGGGGAACATTATCGATGTGATGTAAAGTGATCATGCTAGAATTATTAGTTGATGGATCAAATTACGTAGCTTTGTTGTCGGGTAGAATTAAAATTTTCAAAGAACGATATCGGTAGAAAATAAGATACCGTTGACATCCACTCTAGTCAATCTAGCTAATGGCATCAAAGTGATTGCAAAAGAAAGAAACTCGACAATTGAATAAACAAAAGTGTGATTAGCAACCTTAAGAACTACGGACGAAATAGGACAATATGAAAGTATTTCTAATTTGAACTTGAAAGTTTTATTAACCCAGTGAATGTAAAGGGGGACTCAACTACGAAGTTCCTTGGAGATAATGAAAAAGTGATCAAACAGTTTAACAATTGAGTGAAAATTGCGATTTTTTGAAAACCTATGCACGGCCACTTCCTACACAGATCAGCAGCCTTATATTCTTCTTTGAATTCCACTGCCAGCGAACTATCGGAATAAATATAGACTTGTATTTACATTAGCAACGTTTGGATGTGTAGACTTCTCCCAAGTTTCAAAATATTTTTTTCTTTATTCATATTTTATTTCCATTTAATATATCAATTACGTATTAGACACATCAAAACAAAAGTATATACCATGTACCCTTCTGTGTTCAGTAAAGATCGAGGTATTAGGTAGATTACATGAAGAAAATATGTTGATTCCAATTAGCAAAGCTTGTAACGTTGTCTTTCTTTGTAAACCTCAATATTACAAAAGTAACATATATTTCACATAGTTTCATCATATGAGCAAGCATGATTTTCATGAATGAATAAAGTCTGCCTCATCGGGGTTTGCTTTTGATATTAAACAGCTGAATGATCCTATGCATGTTTCACTTCATAATTGACGGTGCTCTTGTGGTTAGAAGTTGAGATAATAAGAACTATCTTGAATAGTTTGTTACATTTTTAAATATTCTTGTGTATAATATCAATACTTAAGCAGTCTTCTTCAAACACGGACTGATCTTTGTGAATAGTATATTAGGTCCTGCTGTTGGGTTTCCTCATTACCAAGACATTTTCATCTATTTGCTGACTTAGTTGCTTGCATAATGTATTCAGTTTCAGATTTCCGTTACCCCCTTTTCTCAAAAGTTTTGAAATCTTTAAATCAATTTGATTTCAGTTTTGTCACTTGTATTTGTCAAATTTTTCTCCTTTAATTATATCCTGAATACTGACGGACTGTACAATATGTATTTGTATGTTCTGGAAGTTCATTGTAGGTTTGATATATTTCCATATTCATGTAGCAAGTTTCTATTATCATATGCATATGTTGTTTCTATCTTTCGACCGAATCGATATGCAAGACCATGTTCTGCGCATAATCAGTTTTTAAATCAAGAAAAGCTACTAACATGATCATGTTACAGGAATTTCAACAGTCTCGTTTAAATTCAGTTTTTTACAAAACGCATTGTTATTATAACGATATAGGTTGCCAAAATAATGTGTCATTTAGGTCAAATGCTGTTTGGCTTGTTTCATACCAAATATTAGACCGTTCTTGGCATACTGACTCTGGCTATGGATAACTTCTTTACCTGATCAAGATACGGCGGGTGTGACCTGTCGACAGGGGATGCCTACTCCTCCTAAGCACCCGATCCAGCCTCTGATATGTTCAGGAGTCCCTGTTTGCTCAGTTATTGCTTTTATATTCCTTATAATGATTATATTAATCATTCTTCGTTATCTTTGCCTTTTTATTTTACCTCGGAATACAAACACCAAATTCGAGATGGTGCTTGTATGCGGTTTCATGAATAATAAACATTTCATTTATGTTACAATTGGTTTGAGGATTTGCCAAAATATAGCTAGATGGAGAAGAATACACCGGTATACTATCTATATGCAGGTTTTTTGATACAAATGAATAGTTGTTAATTTACATTACTACGACCCAACAATCACTGATACTATGTTTATACTTTTTTGTTATCAGGATTGTCAGGGTGTGTTGAAGACTTTGCTGGAGTTGCTACCAAATCAACTTGGTCTTCATAGATTCCTTAAAAAATGTTTCCGAATAGGCATTAGCGGCGGACAACATTTGTCTGCAATACCAGAGATTGAAAAGGCAATTGTTGCAGAAATATTGAATCAGAAACACTGGGGAGAATGCATACCCAGCAGCTGGTTCAGATTTGAGGAATTCATACGCACTGAAAAAGAAAACCATAAAATCCTCACTGTAGATGAAATCAAGAACCACATGCAACGTATCACAGAAACTAAACCTGGTGTTCAGAAAGAAGAAGACGAAGAAACAGAAGAAGAAGATGAGGAGGAAATACTAAGCAATCTAAAGGATATGCTGAAATTCTTTCATGAAATTGGCAAAATTATTTATTTCAATGAAGATGGATTAGATGACAAAGTGATTTTAGACGTCCAATGGTTTGTAAATGCGTTCAAAGAGGTCATCACAGACAGCAAACATGCACAGTTTAGAACAAAGGCAGAATGGACGGAGTTTAATGAAACAGGGATACTAAGGGATGACGTCTTATGTGAAATATGGAGAGAAACGAATACAAACGACAATTTCAAACGTTACAAAAATGACATACTTACGTTCATGGAGAGATTAGGATTGCTTGTCAATGGAAAGGAAAAAGCTCATCTCGTTCCCAGTGTGACAAAGAGAGATTACAAACAGCAAGAAAAGAGTAAGCTGGCCTCAACAACTCAGAAGACTTCTGTGTTGTATTTCCACTTTGACTTCTTGCCTTTGTTTGTCTACCATCGATTGATTGTCTCCTGCTTTTCGTTCGATGGCTGGGAGCCCTTAACAAATGGATACAAATGTATCTATAAGAATGTGTCTGAGTTTAAGTTTAAAAGTCACTTCATTTTCCTTGGCGTGGACGATGATGATATCCGTCTGCAGGTGTACAGGCCTAACAGCGATACAGAGCTCGACATTAATGTTGTATGGGAAATCAGAGAGACGGTAGAAAAAGAGTTACACAAACTTACCAAGACTTTCCACAAAAACATCACATTTTCGCTTGGATTCTACTGCATGTCAAAAAAGGATGGTGGTGGTTTCATTTCGGAGGAGAAAATGAAAATTATCACTGGGGGCATTTGTCCTCACCACGAAACAAGAACTGGTCATAACGTAAAGAAAGATGAATTCCTCTGGCTGAAAGATAAGGTAATTATGTTGCTTTGATGTTGATTATTTTGAGATAAAGAAAATCAATAAAAGTTTCAGTTCTTCTGAAACAAATACGAGATGGATTTAGAAGCAGAGAAATACTTGTTTGAAATAATCTCACAAGTGTTGCTTATCATGGTAGAGAATAGAGTTAATAAACACATGAATGAAACTATAAAGATCACATTTCTATGATATCGATACCATAGTATCAAAGCAATGGTTTTATTTCACAGATTGTGTAAAGCCTGCCCCAGAAGGATATCACCATTTAAAAATCAGAATGGAAGGGGGAAGCAGGCTGGCCTCAACAACTCCGAAAACTTCTATGATGTATTTCCACTTTGTTTTCCTGACGTGTGTAAAAAATGAATTTCATTTTCATTGTGATTTGTTGCAAATCGAGTATTTTATTTCAATGATGTAGATGATATAGACAAGCTTTATGTAACATTGAATTACATTCAAGAATTACCATGGATAAGCCGAAGCATGCTCTACTTCGATGTAAGGTCGTTCATCTCAGCTGCATCATTTCTTTTAAATTATTATGATATACTTTAGGATATCAAACAATATAATTATATATCAGTATTTTGGAATGCATTGTCCATAGGTCAGTGAGGCAGGTGCTAAGGCTGGCGTCTTCATTTTCAACGGATATGTTTCATAAATGGATACCGGTATATCAATGAAAGCTTATACCGAATTGCATAGGAAAATATTCTTTACAGAATTGTATCTTTTATTGCTGAACATAGAACACGTTAACTTCATTGTAACGATTCCTGTAAATGTGAGTTAGATGTTATAATATATGTTTACATGTTTATGTTTGATCTATACTTCCAGCTGTCGCGAGATCTTAGTGGCTAGGGTGCTAGCATCGCAACCGGGAGACCAAGGTCCAACGGCGTTTTTAAAATTAAGGTGTTTAGCATAAGTTTAAATTGTGATATCGCCAAGTACTCGACACTAGAAGTGAATGACGCGGGTGTTTCAGATATTACCTTAAAAACGAAAGCCCCGTGTTGCGATAGGCCTAGAACAATAGAGAACCCCACTGCTACTTCCGATAGTACAATGCATAACTCAGAAGTGTAGGCACTTCACCTAGAATTAGTGACTTTTGTACAAATGTAAAATATATCAAATTGGACGTAAAGCAATTAACAACATCGTTGTAATAAAGAAACAAATGAAGTTAATTTTTGACGCAAAGAACTGTTATGACCCCATGATGAAATATATTGAAACGCATATTTTCAACGACAAAAAATAGAGAAAGAAAATAATTCAACTCAAACATTGTCTTCGTCGAAAAGCGTTTTAAAGTGTGTTATCTCCAGTTTGTTATATGTTTTCTACAAAACAACAGTGATGAAAACTGTCTATCATATTCAGAAAACCTGAATCATTTGCTACATATTTTTTTTCTTACGGTCACACATAAATTCAAGAATGGGCAAGTGTCACCGAGCCATTTGCTTTTACAAGTTGAAAACGAGAAATGCACTTTGAAGTCTTTTGAGATTGACGTGTGTATATTGTGCAAATGGATTATAACGATATATGGAACAAGTGAATATATTCATATCGGTTTTTTGTTTCTATGCTGTAAAGGTGCAAGTATCCAAACACACCATGTTCATTAACGGTCGCTTAGTTGCATTGATATTTCACATTTAAAACTTTTGAATGCTTTTATGTTATGATTTGAACTATTTCGATTACATATGATTTGTTGTGACTATGATACCTACATATATTATTCTTCAAACTATTTTGTATCTACATATGTAAGTATCAGTTTTGTATCAATAGAAATAATCCAGAAACAATTGGTCTAGATGTTATGACAGTGTAAATCTATGGCAACATGGTTTATCAATGTATTCATTTTCGCATACCACGCCTATCGTCTCCATTCTACTTGTGGTAGGGTAGGCAATGTGCTTCCGAACTCAGTAAGCGTGGCTAGTGACGATGTAATACATCTAGCTTATTGTATTATAATAAACCAAGCTTTTGACACATTCATATCTGCTGTACAGTATCATATCATCATATTAGAATTTGAAGAGTAAAGTTATCATATTTGTAATTTGTATGGGTGTGTTTGTACAAAAAATGTAGGTTTATAATTTTTATACTTTAAATTTGAACTTGTATTACGGGTACCTGTAAAGTGCGAAACGAAATCGATTTCGATTTCGTTTCGCACTTTACAGGTACCCCTTGTATTACTTATATTTTCGTGATATCATTATTCACATGACGTAAACAGCTTAATAGCTTATCAGTCATTGTTTCTATTTCAAGAGAACAAAAAACCGATAATCATTTTATCGATTTATGAATTATTGTGTTGTCATAACAACCGTAACGTGGTTTAAACTACATAATTCAAATTTTGCTCCGTTATTTCAATGGTAAATTCGTATCTATTTTTATGTGAAGAAAAAGAATAGGGAAGCAATATATCTTAGCAATTCACGGGCTCGTTTAGTTTTCTTGGTTGCTGTAAAAAAATCGCCACACTGCACAATTAAAGACTTAATATCTGTTTGAAAATTTAATAGGTTACTTTATGAAAATGTGCGTTGAGACTGTTTAAAATTGTCAAACTATTTCATCTGCAGTTTTGAAAGATTTTTGGTTATAACTAGTGATAGTCAAGTGTGACTTATGCACATCTTGTACTTCAATATCTATGAATGCACATAGATAAAACTCCGTTTCATAAATGTGCATATTATGCATGTATATCAGATGATCCTAAATTTTATTTAGATGATGTCTGATAAACATTGAATTGGTGTGTTTTATGTGAAGAAAATTAGGAAAAAGATTGTGTTATTCGTTGGATGACGTCATTGTCATAGCAACTACATGTATTACACCACATTTCAATGGATACTTAAAAACTCCAAGATATTTTTCCTTTCGAAACATTATAGGTTACATTAAACCGATATGATTTAGACAATTCCTAATTTCAATAGGAAATTTCAAGGAAAACTCGAAAATCCCTGGTAGTTTAAGAGCTAAATTGTGTATCCATGTAGTGACTGACTTTTTTTTCAAAATGATGTGTTATCTTTACATGAATCAACTTCCGTAGGTGAGTAGCGTCAAGGTTAATCACAAAATTGGTTAACCGCGGAAAAAAACACAATTGGTACGGTTCAGTTCGTATTTTCCAGATTTCGGTTCGGTTTTATTTACATTTTACATTGTCCCATTTTGTTTAATACATGCGCTATGATTGGTTCGATATTTTTATTTTAGACATTCTAAGCAATGAAAGTCCAAGTAACATCAATAATAGTAAAATAACCATGATGACATGTGTAAACTAAAGAAATGGCAAATATAAGAATACTTTGATTTTCTGTGAATACTTTAACTTTCTAAGAAAAGAGGCAACAGAAGTTTTTAACAAAACACTCACAGTCTGTAAAATACTCAAGCGAGAGTGTATGTATACAATAGGAGCGTTGTAGCTCAGTGGTAGAACGTTCATTTTGAGACCGGGGGTCGTGCGTTCGTGCCAAACTCAAACTTGAGACAAGGATATATGGTGATTGCTCCTTCGCCAAACGCTCGACATTTAGAAATGAGAGTCACGGATCTTTCGGATATGACCTAAAAAACGAAGGTCTCGTGTCGTGGCAAGCGTTGACACGATACAAAACCCACACTACCACGTCCGTAAGCGCCATGAATATGTCTCAATTTGCAGAACTACACCAACATTTAAATTACAGAGCTACACCTACATCTTATAGTCAATTAAAATAATGCCTGTTATTTTGTAAATAATGTCTGTAAATAAATTATTTTTTTAAATTATTTTGTTCAATTAAATGCATTGAAAATTCCTGTCTGCATTTGTACAGAAAAACATTTACTTCAGGGTCCTCGTTATTCCTGGATTCATGAAGTTATTTCATTGCATCACACGAAATAAAACAAAACCCAAGACCGATGTTTTGTTTTCAGAACCGAACCGAACCGAAAGATGTCTGAACCCTGGTAGTCCTATAGGAAGCGATGTGGTGCATTCGTAGCCTCTTTTTTCTTTTTAAATTCATAGATTGCATGTTTTACAATCAGCATTCTTCTATGAATTACGAAATGCTATCATCCGATAATTGAAACTACATAAATGATAAGGTACGTCTCTAGGCTGATGTAATTGTTCATTATCTTCACATTTTCATGTTTAGAGTTGTAATTACTGTATCTTAGCCTTGTACAGGTACATACTAACGTCTACATGCGGCGGTTGGCAGCATATATTGTCTTACTATTTAGAAAATAATTATTGTACATGTGCATCTTTTTTTATGAATACAATTTGTTATTGGTCCATATACCTGTACGTGTATTTGATTCTGTGTCATATGATGATATTCACTTGGTTGCTGCATTAGTTTTGTCAAACTTAATCTATCTATTAATCACTCCAAGTTCATTTTTACCGTGAACTGAAAACCAAATTCAGATTTTAGGTAAGAGAGAAATGGATATTCAGTATAAGAAAATTAAGGGGGGGGGGGCTGAAAGGGGAGACAAAGTTGATTCAGATATCACTATAACAGTATGTTAGATATGTGGACATCTTCATTATCATAACATCATACTATTCTGCTTTTTGATTTATTATCGCTTAATAAAAATACCATAAAAAATATGTTTTTGCTGTTATGTGTTTAGTAGCACGAAAGTCTGCAAGGCTCATTTTAGAAAAAAAGTAAAGCAAACCCATCTAACTCGTTATAACGAGTTAGAATATTATGATAATGAGTTAGCATCTCTTTATAATGAGTTAGTACCTTAAAATAACGAGTTATTATCTCATTATAACGAGTTAGTATCTCATTAAAACGAGTTAGTATCTCATTATAACGAGTTAGTATCTCATTATAACGAGTTAGTATCTCATTATAACGAGCTGAATTGATGTTTCATTATAACGATTAGTATCTCAATAGAGGTTTGCACCTGACATTTGGAGCAATGCCATTTTTGGGGAAGTGTATTCTTAATTTCTATGTTGAAGGAGAATTAGGATACAGACAAGAAAAATTGGGGTCGCAATTCTTGTTATTGAGCAACAGTGTTCTAAACGAGACCTTTTTGCACTTAAAATTTATTCAATTAAACTCGATTTGTCTGTTGGTGTCAGCACAATATAAGCAACAGAAATCACACATTACATTAAATAGATGCATGTATATAACCATGTCTTCTAACGCTATAGATAAAAGAAAAGTTTAATACAAGTTATGGAAATAAATGACCTCTTTGGACTTGATATACGAAAAACTTCATGATATCAAAGTTGAGAGTTTTAAAAGACATATTAGGAGAAAAGTAAATTTTTAAGATTTAACATAGTTTCAAATTCTTGTCTTAAAATTTAAAATGGAACTTTAAAAAGTGGGGTTGGAGACCCCCTTTTTTTTTTTTTTTTTGGTGAAAATATTGAATTAAGAATCGGTGTAGTATTTGGAAAAAAATAATAACCAAATTAGTAAATTACAACCTTTGATCTAGTTCCAAGTCCGAACTATTTACATCATGAATTATTAAACTTAATTGCACGTATAGGAGTATAAAAATAGGAGATATATTAGATGAATCGAAAAATGTAATACCACGCAGATTAAGGAGGGTTTTTTTTATTCATCAATCCTTCCGCCATAAAGTATAGTCCTTGCAAAACCCTTTCAAAAATTTAACTGACACAAATGTATCCAATTTGGTAGGGTTCAGTAATAGATGTGTAATGTGTTTGCACCGATGGGATCAGTATTGGACCAGTAAATACTTAACTGTAGCATCCTTCGCAGTTGTGCTCAAAAGCTCAGGAGCTAACTTTCTTAATGATATCGTTAGAAGGAGTTAATGACCTCGTTATAGCGAGAACATATCTATAGAAAGGTCATATTAAAATAACCCTTTTTTTCCAAACTCGCATAATAGCGATTAGAAATTATTGAAATCACGAAAACTGAATCTGATAGACCGATTCATTATGTCGAGTGTAGGATAGTAAGATCCCATCAAGGGGGCACGATTTAGGGTCTGGTGACCATGCGAAAAATGGCATTCCTGGTTTACAGACGAATATCGAACGTTCTTACTCCAAACAAATTAATATATGCCAGTCTATTTCCTTGAATTCAGAAAAACCTCTGAGTTGTCAAGAAGATTTATAATTGCAAACAATTTAATATCCAATCAAATTGTACATCAATGTTTTGTCGTAATTTGTTTTCTTTCAATGACGAAATCAAAATTTCAGCGAACAATCTACAAGGCTAGATACATATTCTATCTCAAGTATCAGGCGAAAATATCATTCCTGGTTTACAGACGGATATCTAACGTTCTTACTCCAAACAAATTAATAGGTGACAGTCTATTTCCTTGAATTCAGCAAAAAAATTGTGAGTTGTCAAGAAGTTTTATAATTGCAAACAATTTAAAAATCCAGTCAAATTGTACAACGATGATTTGTCATAATTTGTTATATTTCCATGGCGAAATCAAAATTTCAGCGAACAATCTACAAGGCTAGATACATATTATATCTAGAGTACACAAACCATCTTATGGCAACCCACCAATACATGATACAGGCATTCATTAAGTGACATCCCACCAATAGATGATACAATCATTCATTAAGTGACAATCCAATAAATAGATGATACAGTCATTTATTAAGTGACAATCCACCAATAGATGATGCAATCATTCATTAAGTGACATTCCACCAATAGATGATACAGTTACATCCCACCAATAGACGATACAGTCATTCATTAAGTGACAGCCCACCAATATATGGTGTACTCATTCATTAAGTGACAAATCACCAATATATGATACAGTTACATCCCACCAATAGATGATACAGTCATTCATTAAGTGACAACCCACCAATAGATGATACAGTCATTCATTAAGTGACATTCCACCAATAGATGATACAGTCATTCATTAAGTGACATCCCACCAATAGATGATACAGTCATGCATTAAGTGACAACCCACCAATAGATGATACAGTCATTCATTAAGTGACAACCCACCAATAGATGATACAATCATTCATTAAACAATGCACCAATATATGATGCAGTCATTCATTAAACAATCCACTAATAGATGATACAGTCATTCATTAAGTGACAGTTCACCAATAGATGATTCAGTCATTCATTAAACAATCCACCAATAGACGATACAGTCATTCATTAAACAACTCACAAATAGATGATACAGTCATTCATTAAACAACCCACCAATAGATGAAACAGTCAACCATTAAACAATCCACCAATATATGATACAGTCAATCATTAAACAATCCACCAATAGATGATACAGTCATTCATTAAACAACCCACCAATAGACGATACAGTCATTCATTAAACAACCGACCAATAGATGGTACAGTCATTCATTAAACAATCCACCAATAGACGATACAGTCATTCATTAAACAACCGACCAATAGATGATACAGTCATTCATTAAACAACCCACCAATAGACGATACAGTCATTCATTAAACAATCCACCAATAGATGATACAGTCATTCATTAAACAATCCACCAATAGACGATACAGTCATTCATTAAACAACCGACCAATAGATGATACAGTCATTCATTAAACAACCCACCAATAGACGATACAGTCATTCATTAAACAACCGACCAATAGATGGTACAGTCATTCATTAAACAATCCACCAATAGATGATACAGTCATTCATTAAGACATTGCAGGTAACAGATACTTGTCTGGCACAGAAAATTATTACTACAAATACTACATCAAACACGTGGGATCGTTTTTTAAGGGGGGGGGCAGCCGGAGAAAATGTTGGAAGTTTACTGTTTTAGATTGCTTGACAAATATTTGCCCCATCTTCAAAACCCTAATTGATGGGAGTGTGGGTGTAGGTTTGTCTCTTTATCAGCTAAAACTGACTTAAAACCTCTTCCCATGCCTAACTGATGTCATTTCTTAAATCGGGAATGGTAGTAGTCGTTCGTTCTTCGCAACATGAGTTTAATCAATATAGTTCAAACTAACAGTCTTTTCAGTCATTACTACTATCAAACACAGTGTGGGAAAGTATGGGTCGGGGAAGGCAACAAATGTATATATCTGCAGATAAAAATAATAGATATTGATTGTTCATTGTTAAAAATTCTATATGCCTGATTTTGAATTTAAATTTTCCAGAGAAAATACAAATACAAACATATTCAAATATTAACATATCTATAACCTTTCAAACGCCTTCTGTCAAATATTAGATATAATCATAATCGGAATAGTTTTAAAGAGTATGGATAAGAAAGGAATGATATTTACCAAACGGTCTTGAAATTTCAACAACTAAAGAATAAGGACTATTTGCAGGCGCATGATTATAACAGGTTTGTGCACAAAATCCGAGCTTGCAAGTAATACCAGGGGTCTTCTCACTACGCGAGTCTACTCAAAAATTCGAAAGAAATAAAGGTCTACAACATCGTAACAAGAATCAATCGTACACAGGTACATTTTACATGCGTGACATTCTAAACGTTAAAAACTTACTACGTATACATGTGCATGAACATACATGTATATTTCACGCCAATCAAAGTATAAAATCCAGAATCTAGAAATATAATCTACACTCTTTAGATTTGCATAAGCCGATAATCAATTTACGAATCAGTACAATTGATATGTGTAGCAGTTAAAAAAATATCATTTCGGCATGATGTTTAATTTATTAATACTATTAGGCTATTTATCAAGACTATAAAATAATATGTTACAGATTTATTTACAAAATTCAACACTGCACACACTAAAAATCTTATGTGCGAAAATTGGTAATACAATGTCTCGATCGGCACGTGCTATCTAATTGACATATCATCACACACCACCTAATAGGGAGGTGTTGACAGGGTCCAGGTAATCGCTTCAATTAGACAGGTTGGCTTGTTTTCTTTATAATTTACGCCTTGCTAAACACAGACTTTCCTTTAACAAAATTACCGTCCGGATTAACGGTACAAATTTTAACACATTATAAATGTTTTGTAGTAAAAAGTGACCGTCCGGATCCGGAACGCGAATTTCCGGATTAATGATGCAAAATAATGCATAAAAATTCCGTTCCCTAGAAAAATCGTCCGGAAGGTGAAGCGACCGGATTAATGGCGTTCGGATTACCGAGGCTCCACTGTATATGTAGGTTAGGATTGACATGACACGTGTATTTGTTCCTGATTTGACCACTGATAACACCGTGTAACATTGATGCTTCCTGTAGTGTCAAACAAAGCATCATCCAATAGTTCGGCCGGTGTTTTCCAACTTAGCTAAAACTCTGAAATTTCTTTGAGTGATTGGGTTTAAATAAATGTAAAAGGAAACCATGCATAGGTAATGGTGGCGATTAACAAATAAATTAATTACAGGTTTTACTGGTCATTGTGCTCCATTCAATAACATCTTGAATTTCACTCAATACTTTATAACCTTTGTCATGACAGCCTTAATTATAAAACATGTTTTTGTAATGTTTTGTAATATTCTATTCTAGTTTACGATAGTCGCAAATACGGGAAAAATATTTTCAAAAGAAAAACAATGGTATACTATGTAATTTAAATCATGCAAATCAAACTCCAATTATGTGAGTAAGTTGTGATTTCTTCAATAAATAGACCCCTACAATGATTAAGGCACACATGCCTATAAAACTGCATAATATACCTTTTTAAATTCTTTTAGAATTGACTTTCTATTCTTCAATGTTTCACCGTGTGGTCACACACATGATGTAATACAATATGTTGTTGCAATGCAGGTTCAAGGTATATTTCCAAAATGAAATGAAAAACTGAAAGACCTTTTTCCTTATCATTTAACGAACACATTTTTTTTTAAACATTTATAAGATGAATATTTCAATACAATGAATTTAACTGTATACATGTACATACACATGAATAAAGCAATCAAAATAATAAAACAGAAAAACAAAACACATACCGCACATTTTTAAACCCCATACATTCAGTATAACTATCATTTTAATTTTTGTGATTTCTCCCTTTAGTTTAAGATCACGGTGAATGAACCTCATATTCCCACCATACATAATAACTCATATTCACTAACTATATTTGAAAAAAAAAGAGATTGGTTCTATCTACAACAGTTTGTCTTACTAGGATGTTTCATAGATTATGGGCTTTGGAGTTATCATGGGTCGACTGTCATACTTTACCACGACTTCTAATAATGAATAAAGCAACCAAAATATTAAAACCGAAAAAAAAAAACACCTACCGCACATTTTTAAACCCCAGATATTTAGTATTACTATCGTTTTATTTTTGTGATTTTTTCCCTTTAGTTTAAGATCACGATGATCCACATTCACTAACTATATTTGAAAAAGAAAGAGATTGGCTCTATCTACAACAGTTTGTCTTACTAGGATATTTCAAAGATATACGCTTTGAAGTTATCATTGGTCGACTGCCATAATTTACTACATCTAATAATTGAATGACATTCGAATGTTATGTACACTAAAATAGAGATACAAGTGTGTACAATTAAGAAATATATTTCGTTTTAGCCCACCTGAGCTGAAAGCTCAAATGAGCTATCCTGATCACCCATTGTCCGTGGTCTGTCTGTCTGTCTGTACACGTTTCTTCTCCCGAACCATTGGGCCAATTTCAACCAAACGTTTTAGAAATATACTTCGGTAAAGTGGATGCACGTTTTTCCAAAGGAAGGTCCATGTCCACACCAAAGCGGATATAATCACGAAAATACAAAGAAATAGGGTGGGGCCATTTAAAGATATTATTCTTAAGAACCACCGAGCCAGAGAAGTTCAATTTACTTGAAAGCTTCCTGACATAGTGAAAATTCAGTTTCTCAAAATCTTTGCGCCCAGGACTACTATGGGGCCACAATAGGAGATCAATGTTTACATACAATTATATAGGGATAATCTTTAAACATCTCTCTCTCTCTCTCTCTCTCTCTCTCTCTCTCTCTCTTTCTCTCTCTCACACCTTTAGACTTGCCGGCGACATATTTTAAACAGGGTGTAACTAGCACACTAGACCGCTATCTAGACAAGGCATACAGTGCCTCTTTCTATTTATCTATGTATATGGAGAACTATTGTACAGTTGGACTTTGACACGTGACAATAATTTCTTATATTATTGCCAGTGTTTGATCGATTTTACCATTGTGAGACAGTCATGCGAAATGTTTCTGTATTATTATGCTGCGATACATTTTTCTATGATTTACTTGTGTTCATTAAATTTTCAATTTGATATAGCTTTCTGATGAACAACCTTTTGATTGATTGATTGATTGAATATTGTTTAACGTCTCTTTCGAGAATGTTTTACTCATATGAAGACGTCACCACTGCCGATGAAGGTCTGCAAAATTTAGGCCTATGATCGGCGCTTATGACCATTGAGCAGGGAGGGATCGTTATCTTGCCATACCTGCTGTGACACGGGACACCGGTTTTTGCGGTCTCATCCGAAGGACCGCCCAATCTAATCGCCTCTAACGATGAACAAGGGGGTACTGAGAACCTATTCCAACCCAGATCCCCACGGGATGACAATCTTTAGATTTTCAGTTTACATTTACAGTGCCAACCATCTTCGGGTATGCTCTTTCTGGCTGTCTAATAAGGATTTGCTCTAAAGTTCAAATAAGGGTTTTGATAATTTTGAAGGGGAAGGGGGGGGGGCTGTATTGGGCATTTTTGATAGCTAATAAATATTATGTACACATTAAGACCAACATTATATATTTGAGGTAGATACCTACATGTTTCATAACCATTGTAAGGTTTACTTTATTTTGCGTCGATCTCGACCCAATATGTAATAATTGCGCTCATATATAAAGGTAAAAATATTTCATTAATTCCATAAAATAGAACGGTAGCTGCATGTAACTATTGCACTCAATGATTGATGATAACAGTTTTCTTTTCCATTCATCAAAGCCACGAAATGACCTGTGTTGAGGTGGACGCAAAACGTAGTAATGGAAAATCTAATTATTGAGTTGTTACTTCTTTGGCTTCGATATCAGGTAAGTGGAATGAGAGGGGGTGGTGGGGATTTCAACACGAGTCAAAACGCCTTGCATTGTTTATCCCCTCCCATCACCGCCTTTGGTTTATCATTTATTATTAAGGTCTTCTGTTTACAACGGAAGACTTTATATTCTATAGTTTATCTTTTTTGGCGGCAGGATTTCTTGGAATTGATTGATCAGATTTTCATGAAACTTTCAGGGTTAATAGAGAATAAAATTGTATAAAGGGTTTTTTTCTATTCTTTTTTTTTTTCAAAATCCACGTCACTTCTAGTCTGCACAGGAAGTGGTTGAAAACTTGTCAATATTCAGATTTTGTCGATACGACTTTTCAGAAATGGCTCGACGGAAATGATCAGGGGTGATAGAGCATTCTAATACTCGAAAACATTTTTTTTTCACTTTGATAAAATTCACGTCCGTTCATGAGCTATATCCGATTGATTGTTTTGCTGTTCGCCGCCACACTCAACAATTTCTTTTCAGTTATACCTGGTGGCGCCCACTTTTTATCCGTAGAAGAGAGAACCAGGATACAATGTACCTGGGAGGAGACCACCGACCTTCCGAAAGTAAACTGGGAAACTTTCTCACTTACCGGTGCGAGTGAGATTCGAACCCGCGCTGACCAGAAGTACATGTAAGAGGTCGTGTGATTTTGAGCGCGATGCTTTAACCACTCGGCCACGTAGGCCCGCTGAGATATTTCCTATTTTTCGTTTTTAAAATAGAGGTTTTGTCTGCGCGAGGTCTCAGAAATAATAAAAGATTAAATGACACGGCGTCGCCATGTTTCTAAACTTTATCATTTTTCCAGCAAAAGTAATTCTGTTTATGACTAAAACTGCTTGAAATGTGTCATAAATGAAATGTTTTGCGTAGTTTTCAAGTTTGAAAGCGATGGAATTCAAATTTGCGACATGCAGTTTTACTTTTGATATCTCATGCGGCATTACGTGTCACGTCATATGCGTCCTCAGGTTAGAAAATATATGTTAGCCATTTCATAAACAGATTAGATTTAATCGACAAATAATAATAATAATAATAATAAGAAGAAAAAACTATGACGTAAACGACTTGTAAACAGTATTGCATTAAGGTGTTTTATGTCGTTAAAGGACGTACCAATTGTCGGTAGAAAAAATTTAGACTGAGGTTTTTCTTTTTCATTTATTTATTTTTGTTGTTGATTTTTTTAAGTAAGGTGGGAGAAAAAAGAGGTGGATAAATTCTATTGGATCATTGTTAGAGAATTGCAGATTACAATTCAAAAGTAACAATAATAAAATTGCTTTATCAAAATAAAGTATTGTAATTTCCAATTCAAATTTGATTATCTTTATTGACTTGTTGTTTATTCTTTCGAAATGCATATGTCCATATAATATATTGTTTACATCAATGGATGAGTACAGGTGAGAAAAAGATTTCGTAACCATTGAAAAGATTTAAATTTGGTATCAAGTTTAAAAATCGAACAACAGAATGTAATTATCTATGCCATCATATCGTTTTCATTTCTTTGTCGGAATGGCTTGAGTAACTACATTTTCGCACTGATTGTTAATGTTTAGGTTTTGCAGTGAACCCACATACGATATCTCGCGATAAAAGCATGTAGCACTCTGCCGAAAACGTCAGAATAAAAAAGGAGATAGTTACGTTATTGCAGTTAGTTGTATATAAGATAGCAGAATGGTAAGAGTGAAGAAAAATATTAGGAAAATAATAAACACATTCCTTCCAAAATTATACGAAATTTCGATGTGATAAAAAATAATGGTGATACCTCAAAACAAAACCCAATTCTCGGTAAACATGCACTACATAATCACTCCTGCGACAAGATAACCTAAATAACCAAAAGTAATTGATAGAGGTGCGTGCTACTTTATAAATGCCGAATTATGTCCCGGGTTCTGTATTTGCTTAACTCTTAATTTTACATTCCTTAGAGGAGCTTAGGGATTACTCATTGATCGATATCTTCACCTTTTCATTTTTTTTCTTTTATCCTGATAGAGTTCGAAATATTATGTCATTTACACAGAAATGATATAGTAACCAAATTCTTACACGCGGACGTTTTTTGACAACCCGATGCAGACTCACAATAGAGGCGGACATATAGTAACTCAACACCACCATGATCCTTTGTTTAAGGAATGCCGAACTCATCACTTCATTCAAAGCCCGAATATTTTTATCGGTACATCGGTACTGAAAAAGAAAAAAGTGTATTACAATACACTATTTTGTCAACTAACCGTAACGCAACGGGATATTGATACTATTGCGCAGCCCTACCCAAATATTTGTATATATATATATATATATATATATATATATATATATATATATATATATATATATAACACAAGTACACTGTAATAGATAGCATATTTCAAATACTGAGAAACTGAGAAACGGTTAACGCTTTACAGAGTTTAATCACGGGTGCGCATGTCTTCACACCCTCTTGCTTTTTTTAAATGATTGTTTATTTCTTGACAGGTATAAATTAAGAATTTAATTTCGCATCGTTTTATTAGGATTGGGTTGCCCTTAACTTAATGGTAGTGTAGGCTACATTTTATTTTGATCGATGTATGAATGGAATATTCAGAGCTTCATGTTTGCCGTTCTCTTTATTTTGTAATGTTTACAGGAATTATAATACTGGCAACTGTTCGTTATTTTCACATTTTTCATTCATCACAATAAATCTGGAAGTCTTAACAGATATATAAGTGATGATTTATACTGAACAGATTATTCCCATTCATGATAATTATGCGTTTATAAACATTTTCATTGTCATTTGATATCCCGATGGAGATCATATACCAATGCCGGAATTTTTGAATTTTAAATGTCCCTCAGGTAAGGTCGAGAGAAAAAACTGGGATGCAATGTGTGTGTGTTTGCATGTTAACTCTGATAATACACATGCTTCAAAGGAAACAGTGATTCTATTCAACATACGTTCATCATTTAAGAAATAAAAAGAAAACCCATTTGTCCACAGAAAAGCAAATGTAATTCAATGAAGTGTTGACAAGTTATAAACTGTGCACGATAAAGAACAGAGACAAATGACGAAGTACTGTGTTGATAAATTTATGTTTGAAAATTATTATTCAAGTTACTTCAGCATGCTAGTTACATGTATATATAGACCTTTCTAGGTTATGTATCTGCCTCGAAGGAGTGTGCTTTGTGAATACGGACGCATGCTGCAATAAATGAAACTTAGAGTTTTCTTCTTCGGATGTTCCTTTTAACAACAGTATCATATTTTATATTAGCCATATACCCCACGAAAACACATTTCTAAAATGCTGCGTTGCATAACGTGATGTTGCAGTTTTTACAATATATTTAAACGATATTTACTTACAATACGCAAAATGTGTTATTTATTGTTGAAACGACCTTAAAGTTACCTGTTGGAGTCTAATGAGAGGGAAATGAGACCTTTATCATCCCACCCGATCGTTTTGGGTAATTCAATGCTATACACGATTCATATTAAATGGACAATGTATGAATAACAATTGCAAAGTGATTTGTGTGAACCGGATCGTAAGATGTACAATGCGAATTTTTTATCAGAAATGAACAGACGAAATCCTTCATAAGGTGAAGACCATGAAGTCACCGTGGCACATAATCATTTAATTATTTACATTTACCAAAATATAGAATATTGAACATTTCAACATTATTGAGACAAAATTGGACACAACAACAGGATACATCGCTGTCATGCTAATAAAATGTACAATATAGGCATTCAATATAGTAAAGTATCATTACAATAGTTACATAATTGTCTATTTAGGCAATAGGACTTATCGGAAGTTTCAAGGCCATGGTGCATTTACATCATATCAGACCGGTGGTAGTAATACACACATTCACACTAAGAAACGATAGATAAGTCAATGTCTTATGTATACATGTATATATTGTACAATTATAGTCAGAACATTTACACTACACCAGACGCTCAAGGTCTTCATTAGATATGGTCCAAATGTAATCAACACTGGTAAGGGAGAAATCCCTGAAACTAGCAATATCTATGACTGCTGACTTAAAAGTGGTTTGGATCTACGGATTTAAACTTTCCAGAACTTTAACCACAAGAACTTTCCAATGAATACTGGTATTTATGAATAAAACAACAATGACAACCGCTAGGACAGCATCATTTAGTTATTTACACGTAATAAACTTTAAACGTTGTATATTTCAGCATGGTTACACCAAACTATCCTGTGAGATATCCACTACAAACCTTCATAATGCTAATCAGCCAAACAAATTATATTCCGCAATTTAATGATAATGATAGCATTGCAATATTTTGTCTGATGCCTTTACATTTGACAAAATTAATTTGATACTTGTAGTTATTGAGACTACTTGAAGAAAGACTTTATAGTTTGTTTTATCATAGGAGTATATAAACAGAGAGTGGGTGTCCGGTGTAATCGCTACAACAGCCTCTATGGATAATAACAACTATATACATGTATTTTTTGAAATGTACAGGCCAAGTGAAAATACTGGTGGCTTTATCCAGAATAATACTGATAAAACTATGTTGAAACAGCACTATATTTCTTTCTGACAAAGCATTCATAGATGCATAATTAAGTCAATAACGGCCCTAAGGTCATTGGAGATTACGCATCAGTAGTATGTATACAAATATATTACATGCTATCATATTTTAGGCTTTTTTATACACATATAACGATCGACTGAAGACTTGACATTTCCCTCAATTAAATCAATACGAATAGGTGCAAAGTAGTTCTAGAACTAGCGAAGCTGAATGGTGTTATTGAAAATTAGCTGTCACATGACACACACACACACACACACACACACACACACACACACACACACACACACACACACACACACACACACACGTGTAACGCGTGTCAAATGAACACCTTAACTCCCCACCTGCAACTGAACACTTCTACAGTTATTGGTATTTTAGTACGAAAATTTACTATTTGGTACTAAAAACAACATAGAAGACATTGCTGCGGTCGAAATTTGTGAAATATAGTTTTATTCACTCCTTGAATTTTTGCTTATCAAGTGAACACTTTCCTTTACACACTGTCAATTGAACACTTTCCTTTACACACAGGCAATTGAACACTTTTCTTTACACACGGTCAATTGAACACTTTCCTTTACACACAGGCAATTGAACACTTTCCTTTACACACGGTCAATTGAACACTTTCCTTTACACACAGGCAATTGAACACTTTCCTTTACACACAGGGGATTGAACACTTTCTTTTACACACGGTCACTTGAACACTTTCCTTTACACACGGTCAATTGAACACTTTCCTTTACACACAGGCAATTGAACACTCTGAAACACGCGGCCAGTTAAACACTCTGATACACACGGGCAATCAAACACTTTGAAACATCCAAACAATCATTCTCACCACGCTAAATACATAAGGCCAATCTCTAAAACTTACAAAAAAAGTGTGAAACGATTACATAAATGGAAATTGGGATGGGATAGACAGGGAATCCACACATTTCGTTGAAATTATCGCCTTAAGAAAATCAACAACAAAAAAAGGGGGGGGGGTAGTATTGATTGGATGATTGATTGCTTATATAATTTACGTCCCGTCGAGAATATTTTATTCATATTGAGACGTAACCAGCTTTAAGCGGAGTACCTATCCAATGTATCCATAGGGTTCAAGGTCGTAGCAGCGAGGGTTCTTTGAAATATCGTGCGAACACCTACTACATGTACGACCAGGGGTCTACGTTTATAAGGTCACATCTAAAAGATCCGTGATTCTCACTTCTAAATGTCGAGCGTTTGGCGAAGGAGCAATCACTACCAATTTCAACGTCTTAAAATTGGGTTTGCGGATGAACGGTGCTTGAACTCACGACCTCCCGGTTACGAAGCGAACTCTCTACCATTGAGCTACCGCGACCGGTCGGGGGAGGGGTAGTAGTGTCCATAATGATAACTTTAATTGTAATAATAACTTATAATAATTATCATTATATATATATATATATATATATATATATATAATATATATATATATATATATATAAAGCACTAAATAATCACAACTAGGTACTGAAAATTTTCGCCCCAGCCCGGGGTCGAACCAGCGACGTACGGCACCCACCACCAAGCAAGATTGTCAAACCAGTGCGTAAGTCCACTCGGCCACAACGACTTCCCTGATATATATATATATATATATATATATATATATATATATATATATATATATATATACTTCTATGATTATAGACTCCCTCGTTTGTCAATACATGCTGTACGGGCCAGACTCGGTAGTAATTCAACCAAAAAGTATGATAAATAAAATCAAAATTCTGTATAATGCAGTGCCTAAAAGATCTAAAACAAGTATTAATAATTATATACATTTTTTGTATTACTTTTAAGTTTTTTGTTGACTTTTGATATAGATAAAAATTAGATATCTTTGTAAAAAAAAAAATGTTACGCGATATCTTAATTCCACTCCAAAAGGTAACATTTTCATGAACATTCTGTGTAAATGTAACTACATAGATGTGGCCTTACAAAAAACTTTAATCAAACGTTGCAAAAACCATAAATTGTTTGAAAATCCGGTGTATAACACCAGTTTATATAACTTCAGAATCAGGATTTGCTCCAGATTCCTTCATATACTGTTACAAAAATATCTACATGTTTATGATATGTACATGGAAATTATGTCAATTTTGACTATCATCTCACTTTGAAATATGAGGACAAAATTGTAATAGAAAACCCCCAAAAATCACGATTTTCCTTCATCTTAGATATTTTTGTTTAGAGATTTCGTGCTTTAGGCACTCATTACGTCCTCCCCTTGGATAATTCCTGGTTTCGCTCCCGCCACATGCCAACAACTAAATATCCGTGTTGGACCCCCCCCCCCCTCCCACTAAACACGTTTGAAACACACTGAGGACAGGGATGACCAAATTCAAGGGAATATATTACTTTCTGTTTTTGTTCAAAAACTGGACGTGTCCTCTCATGACTTTTGTAATACAAATTCACCAGGATGATTTTTAAAATCTTATATGTTTTACATAAGCTCAAATAATTGAAGTCCAATAATATCTATGTGGTGGAAATATTGCTTGCAAAAATTAATTTAGAGCTCTGTATGAATGACTTGATTATCTCTTTTAATTCAATAGATCTTTTTAATTATATATACAGGGCTATTTCATAAGTAATTAATGCGCACATCGTTGTTTTGTTTTTAAAAAGAGAGCAACAATTCAATTAAAGAAATCATTCATTCAGTTGTGGATATGTCGAATTAATTAAGGATTATATCTCAATTAGATAATTACTCTCACTAACATAATTATTGCACGCATCAATTTAATTAATGATATCATTAATTCAATAGAAGAGAGCAATAATCCATTTATTGCGCACATTAAGTGATGTTAGCATTAATGAATTATTGCTCTCTTCAATTGAATTGTAGCATGCATTAATTCTATTGTTGGTATCATTAAATTATAATTCATTTGAGGAGAGCAACAATTAAATTATTGTGTGCATCAATTCAGCGGAATAAATAATGATATAAATAATTCAATTCAAATGAAGATATCATTAATTATTTGAAGAGATATTTGATTGCAATGTTGCGTGCATGAAATGAATTAATAATATCTTCAAATAATTAAAGATATCTTCAAATATCTGAGTTTGTTATTTTGGCGCTCCATAGATCTAAAACTATTCCTAGTGGATTCCAGTGCTTTCTGACTCAAGACATCATACCAGTTCTTGCCACAAATGAATCTCACCATACAAGTGATCTAGCCACCTCTCTTTTAATCTCTTCATAGTATTCATATACGTAAGAGGATTTTTCTCCTTGAAAAGGTGATATTTAAAAATTTGTCACTCTTTAAGGAATTTTATGATCCCCTAATAGTATGTACATATACCATGGTAATTTCTGAACTGTTCGGTGAAAACGTTGACAATCAAGAATCAGTCACTGGTTATTCATGTGAAATTTAGCTATCTCATATGAATAAACTCTTGATTATTTTACTACAATGTTCCATATTAACCAATTTCGGAAATAATTCCTTATTTGTCTTAAATTTTACTTTGATATAAAGATCGAGCAAACTGAAACAATAAACCAAAGTTCACATTGAACACCAGTGAGGCAATCATATACAAATATCAAATTCATATATTACAGAATTCATTAAGATATTTGAATTATTCTAATCTTTTAATGTGTCATGGTAGCAATGAAAACAGCAGGTCTTTTATTCTCAGTCATATATTTTATTATATAACAGGGGATATTACATGTACAATTAGTAAATATATATACATCATATATGTAATTGCATGTGCGAGAAAAATGTATACATACATACATAAGTAATTTAACCACAGACATATCCATAAATTTACATTTAATACATTGAATGAATTGAATATGTCCTTTGATTAATAATCAACAAAGATGGATCCATATGATAATACATGTATTTGTAAAAGAAAAAAAGGAGTTCCATTTCTCATACAAATGATATAGGTAGAAATATCAAAATCAACAAGAGGCCCATGGGCCACATCGCTCACCTGAGTCATCTTGGCCCTGCTGTTTTGATTTTTAAATGCTATTTTATCAATCTTTATTCTCATGAATAATGTGACCCAAACCTAGCTCTAAAGAACACAACATTACTAAAATGAAATCATATAAGACAAAGATATGACTAGCATGATATTGCTGTTCTGGATAAGACCAAGGTAAAAAGTCGTAGGTCTTGGTATGATATGAAAGACCTTGCCATAAGTAATCAATATACAAAACATAAAAGCCCTATCTAAAATAGTCCTGGATATACTTAATATGTTATACTTTCTTAAAAGTATGTCAAACTCAGAATTCAGGGTCACAAGGTCAAATAACATATGATTGATTGTTTTAACTGTTTTCCGCCACACTCAACAATTTTTCAGTTATCTGGTGGTGCCCAGTTTTTATTGGTGGAAGAGAGAACCCAGATACAATGTACCTGGGAAGAGACCACCGACCTTCCGAGAGTAAACTGGGAAACTTTCTCAATTACCGGTGCGAGCAGGATTCAAACCCGCGCCAACCAGAGGTGAGAGGCTCCTCAACAAGATGAAAGGTTTTATCATAAGAAATTCATAATATATAATATATATGAAAGATCTACCTTAAACACAATGTAGTTCAGGACATACTGAATAAGTCAGATTTGTTTTGCCATAAAAATTGTATATACAAGATATGAAAGCCCTAGCTTAAATAGTTCAAGAGATATCTTTAAAGAATTTTCCTTTATATCAGCTAGCATATAAAACTTTGACCCCCTATTGTTACCACACCATAACTCCCGGGGAAATGATTTTAACAAACTTGAATATGCACTATGTCAAGAAGGTTTAATGTAAATTTGTGTGCTTCATACTAAATTTGAAAAGAATTCCGTTATTTGAATCGTAGATTGATCGCTGTGCGGTATCTTCATCTTTCAGTTATAGAATTTAGTTAAAAATGTTCAATTGTTAATGTCGACGGACTACAACAGATGCAGATCAATAGCAATATGTCATCTGAGTTTACTCAAGTGACCTAAAATTGTATAATTTTTCTAAAGCTTTTGAAAATTGATAATGCTATAAAAGCCTAGTCTGATCCCTTACACCCCATTTCAATAGTTAAGCGTAAAAACAGACTGGTGGGGATGGAGACCAAACTTAAGAAAGCTGTGAGATTAGTTCAATATTCAAACCTACAGTATTTGAATAATAAGTATTTAACCCAACTGGGATGATTTCATCCAAAATATTTCACTAAAAATATTTGTGAGGATATTAGTTCACACAGACATTATGTTTCAAAATGAGTATGAGTATGGAAATGAACTGGGGTTCAAATTGACAGGCTACTTAACATGGCTACATCAACAAAGAAATTGAAATCACTTGAAGCTGTTTTGGGGTTATATGTGGGTTTAGAAAATATTTGAAAGTATGTTTGGAAACAAGTATAGTGGGAAAATATGTTGGGAATTATTTAATATTAAATTCATGAGACAGCGATGCAGGAATACAGTGATAGAGGGACTTAAACATGCACTTTTTTTCTCTGCCATAAATTGAAGTTTTTTTTATAAGGGGTTTATCTGAAGCTCTCTTTTCAAAGAGCTACGGTTTTGCATCTAGTTTTTGAGGAGAAGATTTTAAAAGATTTTCCTTGTATATATTTCACATGTAAAACTTAAATCCCCTATTGTGATCCCCACCCTACCCCTGTGAGCTTTTTACAAACTTGAATATGCACTATATATGAATGTAAAACTTTGATTCTCTATTGTGACCCCATCCTACCCCCAGAGACCATGATTTGCACAAAACAGGAACCTTTCGTGTGAATTCAACTTTCCTGGTCCAGTGGTTCTTGAAAAGGTTTTTTAAATGACCCCACCCTATTTTTGCATTTCCATGATTATTTCCTTTTTGAAGGGTGCATGACCCTTTATATGAACAAACTTGAATACCCTTTATCTATTGACGATGCATACCAAGTTTGATTGAAACTGGCCCAGTGGTTCACTCTGGAGAAGAAAATGAAAATGTGAAAAGTTTATAAACAGACAGACGACAGGCAAAGGTGATCAGAAAAGCTCACTTGAGCCTTTGGCTCAGGTGAGCCAAAAAAGTATACAAACATGTTTAATGTTAAACTTGTTTGTTTTATTGCTAAACAGCTCCATTGCCAGCATCTACCCTTACTGAGCTTCCAGTGTCAGACCTTGATATCAATCATCATCACTCATTTTGACTATCCAGGCCAAATTAATCTTTTTGCAAGGGTGAGGCCTGGCTGTCCTGTCGAGGTTGAAGTTTGTACTTCCACACTTGGCGACCCAGTGGATTGATCCTATCCAATCCTGTAAACTCTAGGTCTTGTTCTAGGATCTCATCCCATGTCAGCTTTGGTCTACCTATGAAGTTCTTTTCTGTTGATAACGAAGCATAACATTCTGACAAATCTGCAAAAATATTTAGAGAAGTGATTAGTAAAAGGTCTTCATAGAAATAGCAATAAATGTATAAATAGATAAAAATCATAATTTCTATTTCTACAAAGTAAGTGTTTATCAAATGATCAACTGTAAATTACCTAGGCTGTGTCAAGCTGAATGAGCTAGTTTGTGCAGAACGAACAAAAATTACACCAAACACAGCGACACCTTTTGGAAATGTTATTTTTACAAACTTGAATCTGCACTACAGAGCTGTATGTCAGGAAGCTTTCATGTAAATGTAAACTGCTCTGGCCTAATGGTTCTTGAAAATTCTCTATACTTATTTGAATGTAAAACTTTGATCTCCTATTGTGGCCTCGGCCAACCTTCCCTGGGAGGCATGATTATGACAAACTTGAATCTGCACTATTTCAGGAAGCCTTTACGTAAATTTGTATTTTACTGGCCTTGTTATTTTCCTACTTCTTGTGAAGATTTTCCCTATATATTTGTACATGTAAAACTTTGATCACCTAGTGTGGCCCTATTCTACCCCAGGGGGTCATGATTTGAACAAACTTCAATCTACACTTGTCCGGAAGCTTTCATGTAACTTTCACATCATCTGGCCCAGTGGTTCTTTAGAAGAAGATTTTTAAATGACCCCACCCTATTTTTGCAATTTTGTAATTAGATCTTCCCTTTGAAAGGGGGTGTGGCCCTTTATTTGAACAAACTTGAAAGCCCTTCACCAAGGATGCTTTTTGTCAAGTTAGGTTGAAATTGGCCCAGTGGTTCTTGAGAAGAAGTCAGAAATGTGAAAGTTTACAGACAGACGGACAACAGGGAAAAAGAATGTTCAACTTCAGTGTTACATGAAAATGTACTTCAAAATCACTCAACAACAATTATAATATTGCTGTATGGAAATTTTCTGTCCAAAGAAAACAATGTAAAAAAAATGATGTAATCTACACTCTAGAGCAACATGTGAGAATAATGAACGTGAAATATATATTCTGAAAAAAAAAAAACAACAAGAGATGTTTGTAAAACACATATGCCCCCCATGGTGCAAAATTGAAAAGGGTTATACACACACCTCATTTAATTGATAGTATTATCATCAATTCAAAATATTGAGCAGACAATATCTTCCTATGTCAAGAGTGAATTGACCATGTGACCTAAAATTCAATAGGGGTCATCTACTCCTTATGCTGTACCAGTGTACCAAGTTTGGTACGTGTCAATCAAACAAATAATTCTTAAAATATAGGAGACAATATATTACTATGTCCAGTTCAACTTTTGACTTTTGACCTCAAAATCAATATGGGTCATCCTCTTCTGAAGATGTACCAGTGTACTAAGTTTGATGTCTGTCAAGTAAAAGGGTTATCAAGATATTGAGTGGACAGTATATTACTATGTCCAGTTTGACCCTTGACCTTTGACCATGTGACCTCAAAATCAATAGGAGTCATCTTCTCCTGAATATACACCAGTGTACTATTTAAAGTTTGATGTCTGTCAAGCAAAGGGTTCTGAAGATATTGAGCAGACAGTATATTCCAATGTCCAGGTTGACCCTTGATCTTTAAACATGTGACCTCAAAATCAATAGGGATCATCTTCTCCTGAAGATGTACCAGTGTACCAAGTTTGATGTCTGTCAAGCAAAGGCTTCTCAAGATATTGAACGGACAGTATATTCCTATGTCCAGTTTGACCCTTGACCTTTGCTCATGTGACCTCAAAATCATTAAGGGTCATCTTCTCCTGAAGATGTACCAGTGTAACAAGTTTGATGTCTGTCAGGCAAAGGGTTCTCAAGATATTAAACGGACAATATATTCCTATGTCCAGTGTGACCCTTGACCTTTGACCATGTGACCTCAAAATCAATAGGGGTCATCTTCTCCTGAAGACGTATCAGTGTACCAAGTTTGATGTCTGTCAAGAAGAGGGTTCTCAAGATACTGAGCAGACATTATATTCCTATGTCCAGTTTACCCTTGATCTTTGACCATGTGACCTCAAAATCAATAGGGGTCATCTTCTCCTGAAGACGTACTAGTGTAACAAGTTTGATGTCTGTCAAGCAAAGGGTTCTCAAGATATTGAACGGACAATATATTCCTATGTCCAGTGTGACCTTTGACCGTGTGACCTCAAAATCAATAGGGGTCATCTTCTCCTGAAGACATATCAGTGTACTAAGTTTGATGTCTGTCAAGAAAAGGGTTCTCAATATATTGAACGGACAGTATATTCCTATGTCCAGTTTGACCCTTGACCTTTGACCATGTGACCTCAAAATCAATAGGGGTCATCTTCTTCTGAAGATGTACTGGTGTACCAAGTTTGATGTCTGTCAAGCAAAGGGTTCTCTAGACATTGAATGGTCAGTATATTCCCATGCCCAGTTTGACCCTTGACCTTTGACCATATGACCCTAAAATCAATAGGGGTCATCTACTCCTTAGGATGTACCAGTGTGCCAAGTTTGATGTCTTTCAAGCAAAGGGTTCTCAAGATATTGAGCGGACATTATATTCCTATGTCCAGAGTAGATTGACCCTTGACCTTTGGACCTGAAAAACAATAAGGATCCTCTTCTACTCATAACTAACCAGGGTTTGACACTAAGTCACGTCCGACCGACCGAGTCTACTAAATGATAGGTCTGGTCGGGTAAAATGTCGATTTACTAGTCCGACTGGTCATGTTGAAAAAATAAACAAGGAACTTTATTTTAAACCATAAGATATCTTATTTTTAACTTTAAAAAATAACTGTAAAGAGTTTGCGAGCAATTTTGAACCGCGTGATGACAAAATCTCTATTTTTAGTTCGAATACATAGTCGCTGTCGGAAGTGATGTTTTAATTACGACATTTACTCTTTGTTAATGGGTGTAAAGTTATATTTCGGATAAATATATATAAACTGAATTTATTTTCATTTGAAAAAAACCCCAGTTTATTTTAATTGAATATAAGAAAGTGTCTATCACAGGGATCGAAATTAACTTTTTTCACCACTAGCAAATTTTAGCTAGTGGATTATTTTCCAACTAGCAAAATTGAGCTTTTACTAGCATTTTTCAATCGATTACTGTTTTACATGAATTTAAGAAAACAAGCATGTCTCTTTATCAAAATTTTGGGAAAATCTTTTAAAATCTCCTTTAAAGTGCAATAATAAAAATAAGATTGCGAATTCTTTCATTTAAAATTCAATGAATTATCAGACAACATACATGGTGCGGGTCATATGGTACACTTGTGCGGCGTACTCGCTGTCCACAGATCTACCACCTATTAACAGCATCATGTGGATTGAAATCTTGAAGACTGTTTGCGCCAATTTAAACTATATGTTCAAAACTTTTGGAAATTTCATCTAAAAAAATTCTAGTTGAAAAGAAAACCCCGCGAACTCGAAGTGTATGACTATAGAGTACAGAAGGACACCGCGTGAAATGGTGACACACTGTCATGTGTTGTTTTATATAGACACGGACGAGATCAATATGCTTGCTATTTAAATCAGACGTCTCTGAGACATCCGAAGTGTGTATGAAGTAGGCCATCGACTGAGATGACCTATTTATTCGATCCACGTTTACTTTTTCAATACTTGTATATTCATTCTGTAAAGAGTTTCTATGCACAAGACAAGATTATTGTAAACTTCAAAGTACAGCCAATAAACCGAGGAAATCCGGGAAAAAGATTGGGGTTTTTTCACTCGCAAAAAGTTGCGATCACTTGTGATTTTTTACTCGCAAATTCAATTTTTAACTCGCATTTAGCGAGTATTTCCCCTTAATTTCGTTGCCTGTATCAAATGAATAAATTAAATCGTAAATAGCCATTTTTCGTTGTTGACACATGTGCGGGAATGTCTCGACTTCTCGTTCTCAAGGAAGGATGTTCCGAGAGAAAAAAAGGAGTAGATTGGGAAGTTTGAAAATAAAAGCACCAAATTGAATGACGAGACTAGAGATGTTTTTGAGACAATTAAGTATGTTTTAGTTTAAACTTAACGTTTGTCATTTGAATTAAGTACTTAAATATGGAGAAACCATCAGGGTTTCTTTTCTCTGGAAAGTTGGTCAGGGCTAGTGGATGTAAGGTCAGGTCTAGTAAATATTATTTGAAGTAGCCCGACTGGTCTAGTGCTCAAGAAAGTAAATGTCAAACCCTGCTAACCCACATATGAAATATCATTATCATCAAGTGAATGGTTCTCAAGATATTGAGCGGACAACACATGGTCTACAGACCGACCGACAGACCGACCAACAGGTGCAAAACAATATGCCCCCTCTTTTTCAAAGGGGGGCATAAAAATAAACTCCAACCACCTGCCCATTTTTATTTCCAAACAAAGATGAAAATCTAAAAAATAATTTTATGACTAGGACAAAATAAAAAATGTGTTTGTTTCAGGTCGCCTGCCCGACCCTAAATATATCCACCGACCCTATTAATTTTTTTCAATTTTCCGATTTCAATTCATCGATATACGAACTATTACCCGAAATGCCAAGACATCTATAATTGTAATATTAAAACTCCATCACATACTGTGTATTTTGTCAATTAAACATTGTGCTCTGAACCCATTTTGTATCTGTTAAACACATTATATTACAACTTTAACTATAAAATTTTCATTGATTCGAAGGCACTTATTTATTTTTATAAAAAAAAAATATTTAAAAAAAAATAAAATAAACCTACCTACCAACCCTTTTTTTAAAAATCAGAGGCGACGTAAAACAAACATTTTTTTTTTCGCCCTATGTGGCCTAAAATATTTTGTATACTTACTAATTTCAAAACTCGAAAGGAAATGTTATCCATGTGAAGCCATCGTGCTCTGTTCATCCTCTGGGGAAAACAATTAATTCTTTGATTTGCAGTTTGTGTCATGACTACACCATGATATCTTCTAATCTCGTCATACTATCAGAAAGTAATTTTGGCAGTTGGCAAGTGTATCAATGGTGTTACTTCTTCATGATCAGATCTTCTATACTGTGTCATATTCAGCATAAAGTAACAATTAAGGGCTATCATCTAGTTCTGAGGTACTGAGGAAGGGCTGTTTTTCTCAACACATAGCCTTTCTTCTGGTATTCTTAGGGATACTTTATTCATCTTTTAATTACATTTCCTTCTTGGAGATTAAAAGTTGAAGACCACTGAAAGAAAAAGAAGTGATTTAATGAATTCCATGTAGTTTATCGAATGTGCTGACCAGAATATTATCTAACTGTAGCCCCCCCCCCCCCCCCCCCAAGCATGCAATGTCATACATGTATCTGAAATCAATACTTATAAAAATTAATTAAAATTAAAATCTTCAAATATACAATCTTGTTACACATCTCCTATATTTTTCACTTACGATAACTCTGAATTTTTAATAAGTGCGTCCTTTTGTCCACAAACTTTTAACAACCCCTCATAAACAATTTACAAATATGATATCAGAAATAATAATCTAAAAAATTATCCTGTTGTTCATAGATGCATGCCATCAACATTAAGAGTATAACAAATAACAAAAGCTCTCCTGACATTGTGCCATTCTGAAAGAAATGAGGTGCTTATACCCCCAAAGGCAGGGGGTTAACCCAGAATTGTGTCTAGAGAGCGGAATAATATATTTATGGAATTAACCAAAAAATTAGTAATAATTTTTTTTTAGCTATGAATTCATGTTAAATAAAGTGCACCGCCATGGCACATGATACGCCCGTCACATATTGTTAACAGTATAGATAGTACCCATTAAAACATTTTTTTTTATATCACCTTAATTAAATGTCACAGTGACCTTAAAGTAGGATGCGACACACCTTCTACCTAAGATGCATTAGTTGACCAATTTTGGTGATTCTAGGTCTAATAGTTTTCAAGTTATGAGCCGGACAAGTTTTTGCCATATATGGCCATATCTTCTTAATGAAAAGTCACAGTGACCTGGTTTTAATGTGCGACATACCTTCTACCCAAGATGTATCTACAGACAAAGTTTGATGATTCTAGGCCTTGTAGTATTTAAGTTACGGGTCGGACACGAAAAAGCTAACAGACGGACGGACAGACACGCCATACCATAATACGTCCCGTCTTAAGACGGGCGTATAAAAATTGGTCATGGTAGCTCAGTGGTAACACAGTCTTCGACATTAACCAGTGGCCTGATGCCCGAGGCCAGTAAAATCGGGATCGGGCTTCTTAAAATATTAAACCCTGGAGTCCGATGGGCCTGTAAATGTTTTCTTATATGTTCTGTATATATTACAAATAAAGCGTGAGATTGACTCAGACTAAATGTCATGACTTAGTAGTCAAATTTCGCATAGAAAAATTATCAACCATGCTGCCTTTTCTGAAGTATAGGGAGGGGGCTCGTCCGGGAAATTCAAAACCACCCAAGCGTATTTCACAATCACAACCATCCGATAAAAAAACCAAAAAAAAAAAAACTGTCGTACGAGGAGAAAAAAACGAAAATTCATGCCCCATTGGACCGAGGGCAGTGTTCAAAATTAACCATAGACCGAGTATATGTCAAATGGCACTGGTCTATGCCAACTGTAATTGAGATAGACCAAATTGTCTATGCCAATTTTCTAGATTTAAAGCAATAAAGTTATCCAAGAGGGCCTTGCATGGTCAGTCGACGTCTGATAAACATTATGAGGAAAGGATGATATTACAGAAATGGAAAGAAAATACACTTTCTAAGTATATTAGAAGTAAATGAAAATGTTTTAAATTTGTGTTATTGTTTTTTCAATGTTGTGGTCTATGCCAATTCGATGAGGTACGTCTAAGTCATCTTATTTTGGCATAGACCTGTGGTATATACCAAGTTTTAAACCAATTTCGAACACTGCGAGGGTAGGCCTTGGCTAACATTTAAAAAATGTTTTGTACGTGGTGTATACAAAACAGAGTTGAACATGAGCTGCTGATGTATCTGCGAGATTAATCAGTCTATGCGAAAGACATCGGACCGTCGGACCTGACCGATGTGCAGTGCCTCAGGTCCGATGCATCATTTTTTACACCGGACCGGAATGTCAGATGTTTCAATGTCCGGTTTTGAGCTTTACTATCTTGATGCGGAGTTTGTTATAAGTAAAAAAAATAGCACACATCCAAATACGTAAATGAATTGATTAAAACCACATGGACTGTTTAAAGTATTATACGGGAAGGATTCCTGGAATAGTATTACTAGTATAATAAATAAGATTCCCTTGGTTTTGCATTTTCACGTGTTTCACTTTTTTACATTAGGTTTTTCGGTCTGACAAAATTTGGTTCGGTCCGGTGTGTTCATTGATTACACTGGACCGAATGTCCTGTGTGGTCCAAAAACTTTCGCATATACTGGATTAATATGTTGAAAAATAATATAATCCTTTTAATGTCAGTTGTTCTTTAACTATGATCATCTTGACCTGTATTTTCCTACAGTAAAAGAACTGTGCATGTGTCTATAGAGTAGAATCAGCAAATAACAAGAGATCAAATTAGAAAATAAACATTTTGGGCCTGCAAAATATTGTTCGGGCTTGCACAATTATTATACTGGGAGGCCCGAAGGGCCTGTGCTTTACAAAGTTTTTCGTGAAGACTGGTAACAGGATCAAGAAATCATGGTTTCGAGCCATGCTTGTACTTTATTTAGGGTGAAAATGTAGGTAGTGAGGTGAATGCTCCATCATCATATTTAGCATTCAAAAGAGAAAGTTGCTGGTCTTTCAGATGAGACCTTTAAACACCACATGCATGCGTCTAAATGTGTGGCACTTCATACTACTGAAATATTCTCTACAGGTATATACTAAAATCAAACATACACATACATGTATATTCATATACATGTTAAAAATCTTAATTATCATTTTAGAATTTTCTTCTTCTGACAAAATGATGCGCAAGTACATAAATGAAAGCTATGCCACTATATGTCATGACACTGTACAGCTTGATCAGTTGATACATCACATAAACAGTCACAGATGTAAACAATCAAGAAAAACTTAGTACACAACATCACCCCTTAATTTTGAATTGTAGCTGAAGATCATTCTGCCAAGATCGAAATGCAGCTTGGCAATGATTAGCGAGGGTTATATTATTCTTAAAAAGTAGATTGAAATCAAAAGTTAACTGCCAAAGTTATCAGGAGACAATAATCCATACATGGTTCGAATTTCCTCCACTGCCACCTAAAGTGCACGTGTAAACAACGCGTGTGACATGCACCACACCCCGACAGGCTACATTGTAAACAAGTAAAATGCATTCAGAGTAATAGTTTTACATATGATATTCTGTTTGGTTTATAGTCTTAGTAGCTATATACCTATGCGGTACACCTGTACCATGCACGTACTGCAAACAGTGCGGCGTAATGTACATTTGCATCCTCGGGGATTTCAACCCGGACAAAGTGGAACATGCCAATCCGAATACATATATATCTTTCGTTTTTATTTTTGCATTTTATTTATTTATTTATTTATGTCATGGCGTTGGGAAAAAAACTTCAAAGTAGGGAGACAGATGAAAAGGGGGATACGGTCCAATCATCCAAAAAAAAAGTCCCGTGTGGAGGGGTGGGGGTGGGGTAGATTCCTAAGGACTTGGCGCATATCTATTTGTTTTTAAATGTGAAATTCTATCCAAAATCAATATGATTTTTTAGTATACAGAGTACATTAACTGCAAAGATTAAATTTTAGAAAAAAACCCAAACAGTTCACGTACTAGATATATCACTTTCATCATCGGAATTTTCAGTAACTCGGGTACTCTGTCGCTTGTACATAACACGATCGGTATGAAACACCATTTAATCAGTCTATCTAATAAAAAACTCATTGTTAATATGCAAACATTTTCTTTCAACCGTGTTTACTTACCTCAGATGGGCCAACTTCTTTCCCTGGAAAACTCCATTATGATGACATCACAAATTACGTCATTCAAAACAGAGCATGCGCACTTCGAAAGTGTGTAAGCCATGCTCGCAAGGAAAAAAGATGGACGAGTGCTAAATCTTTACACACCTGTTACACACATCTCATAAATCCTGTTAAGTAAACACTTCAGGATTTTGATGGTAGATGAACTATTTAATGATTTTATGCTGATTTTTATAAAAATCCAACTGAACACCACCATTTTCGTGTTCCTTTGACCGACCCCGTGTTGATTTACACGTGTGCCTTCTTATTCACTGGTTCAATTGACAGGGCTTACAAACACACACACACACACACACACACACACACACACACACACACACACACACACACACACACACATATATATATATATATATATATATATATATTGTATTGCTTGTAAGAGTTATGAGATTGATCACTGTTTTTTATCTTCACCTTTCATCAAATACAAGTTCTCAACAGGTACAAGAAAATGTAAATTATTTCTGAAAATCCCCAGATAAAATCCAGGTATCCACAACAGACAGAGAGAGACATGCAGGTTCAACATATGAAGATCAAATCATGATTCCTAGAAACAACATAAAATCAAAAATAAGGAAAACACGGAGCTTAGGACTTAACAGATGTGAGACAAGCTGCCTAAGAGGCGCTGTCCCTCCTGACAGATCACCTCTAACGGCCAAACAATTGATATGAAACACATCAGATACATGTAGCATTCCACCTAAATACATGCATTTGGAATTTACATCGTTATAATAACCAAACAATTGAAAAATGTTGACTTTGTTTGAGGCTGTTCAAGTCTTTGTGACTTCAGCTAATATGTTAGCATCTTGTCTTGATTAAAACATTGAACATACGCAGAACATGTTCCTGTTTATTGTATAAGTTGACAGACAGGCATACCATATACCAGTGATAATGGGATATTGCAATACATAAATGTGGAGACATGACGATGGAGAAATTGAAGCCCTCTATCATTGTTCAACATCATTACATACAGATATATCTGATAGGAATTGTCATAGGGTAGCATTTATTAACTTATAGGATAAAGAAACTCTAGACGTAATCACATGATATTGTTGTTGTTCCTTAAGTACGTAGTCAATCACGCCTTTTTTACAATGATATTCCAACATCTCCACTACTGTGCCACCGGTAAAACTCGGTTTGTGACCTTTAAATATGGATTCGTTAATAAATTATATACATGTTCTTACTGCATTTTCAATGTTAAACACTTGAACAAGAAGTGACTGCGATTTATAAAGTAAAGGCTCAAACATGTCTACATACAGATGTATTTTCCTTTTTTTTTTAAAAATAATATCCATCTGGGTTTATATTAAATACATGTATCAAACAAGTTTGTACTTGCATGGACTCCTATATGATATATTGATACCGTATAAGTTTTACATTATGACCCCTGGGTCAAAGCCTCTGCTGGTGAACTGTTAGTCCCCGAGGGTCTCTACAACCCAGTAGCTAAGTACTTCGCTACGAGCTTGAAAATACGGATGTATATTTAATTGCTGCAATAAAATTTAGAAATTCATTTCAAAATTAAGGATTATCTCCCTCATGCATAGCTCTTATCCTTGTACGAATTCGGTTTCAGTTTTTGGCACTCTAGTTTTCATTTTAGCTCCTACAGGTTTAATGTTAGTATGATTTTTTTTCTTCAAAATCTCGGCTTGAGCATCACTGCAGAGACAATATTTGTTGAAATACGCATCTAGTGTATAAAAAATGGTACCCTATAAGTTTTACATTTAGAAGATTTTAAACTGAATAATATGCACGCGTAATTGTCATTTATTATCACAATGTAATTCACACAGATCGTTATTTTTTGCAAAATGTACAAATATGACAAATGGACCTTATTTCTATTTACTTTCTTATCAGCACTTAGAATGAACATTGCGCTAACTTGTCTAAAATTTATACAGTTAACGGGTTGAAGGGCGAGGGATTAGTAAGGTCTATGGGGAATAAATTTTAACTTTCTTCTCTGTAAGACATCTTAGTTGGGTTTCTGTCTTAAAGAGATTGAATGCGGTCAAAGGAATTGAAAAACATACTGTCAATCGTACACGATCTCATCACAATGACGTTTGGTGTCAGTAAGAGGTACAGACAATATTACCGACGAAAAAGGTACTTAATACTGAAGGCCCAGTCCTTCAGCATTATTTCGCTATGTATTTGATAGCTATTGCAAGAAAGAGAGTCACGCATTTACTTACTGGCTTCCCGTCTCACACACAATATATTTACAACGATGGAAATAAATCCTTGGTTCACAATAAAACGTGATGAGATACCGATAGTTTCTCTCTCCAAAATTTGCAGTAAAATCAAACTGCAAACAATATATCTGGACTAAGCAAGGCTCGTATAATTAAAACAATTGCTTTAGGAAGTCTACAAATGTGTTGACTTGAAATGGAAATCACATGTAAAGCCAAGGCATATAATTGACTGCGTTATAAAAAGTTGAAGATAACGAACACTGATCGATCCCATAACTCCTGTAAGCAATACAAACTTAAGAGTTGTTCAAACATGGACCCTTACATATACCGGAGGTAAAAACAGGTGCCTAGTAAATATCCCCTGTTGACCGGGCGCACCCGCTGGGAGCCTTATATCTTAACCAGGTAAACAGAGAAGCCCGTAATCAACCGCTGTGTGTAAATAAAGGACAAACAATTTGTATGAAACACATCAGACAGCATTTGACCATATGCCAAGTTGTATTGGACATTAGATAATTATAACGAAAATATTGCTTGCTAAATGCTGACTTTGAGCGAGATTGCTGACGCCTCTGTAACATATCAACATGGGTGCTTATTTCTCCTAAGCATCTGATCGCGCGTTTGGTTTGTCCAGGCATCCATGTTTGCTCAGATCTTAATCTTGTATTTTTTTTTTTGCGGGAGTTATATTTACCTTTTCATCCGGTAGATTCCGTACTGTTCTCAAAATAACATCTGTGGTCTTCACCTACGAAACTTAGTGTAATAATTTACCTTTTAAAAGTGCTAGTGTTTTATGAACGTGTGAAAATGTAACTGTATACAAATAAATGTCTCCCTCTGTTTTATAAATATGTGACGATGATTTGACTGTGTACAGCATTTGTATATATCTCCCTGTTTTATAAATGTGTGAGGATTTGACTTATAGAACATTGTTACATGTATATGAACATCTCTCCCTCTATTTTGTAATGCTTGAGGATTTGACATATAGAACATTGTTACATGTATATGAACATATTTCCCTCTATTTTGTAATGCTTGAGGATTTGACAGTATAGAACATTGTTACATGTATATGCACTTCTCTCCCTCTGTTGTATAAATGTGTGACAGTCAATTTGACTGTGTATAACATTATCATATGTATATACATATATCTCACCGTATTCCATATACGGAAAACATTATACAAATTACATATAAAATATCAATGTAAATTGGCTTCCTTTTACTCTCTAAATGTCTACTTCCATGCATAATTCATGCTATATGTAAAACTTATACGGTACCAATTTTGATGCACCAGATGCGCATTTCGACAAATAATGTCTCTTCAGTGATGCTCAACCGAAATGTTTGAAATCCAAAATAACTGTGAAGTTTTAGATCTAAATATAACGAAAAACAGCGTGCCAAACAAGTGGAGGCAAATTCGTCCACGAATAAGAGCTATGTATGAGGGAGATAATCCTTAATTTTGAAATGAATTTCTAAATCTTATAACAGCAATTAAATATACATCCGTATTTTCAAGCTAGTAACGAAGTACTTAGCTACTGGGCTGTAGAGACCCCCGGGGACTAACAGTCCACCAGCAGATGCCTCGATCGAGGGGTCATAATGTAAAACTTATATAATAATAATAATAATAATAATAATATTATTATTATTATTATTATTATTATTAATATTAATTATTAATAGTATTAGTACAGATGGTAGTGATACTGATTATTGTTCAGAGTTATTGTAGTTGGGGCTATAATTTTCCCTTGTAAATTTCTTTTCCCATTCGACGATCTTTTAATCAACTGTTTAAGGAAGTTTCACACATTCTACATGTACGAGTTCATGACGTTCTGATAATAAAAGTAGATTTATCATATATTTAATGAGAAAGGTAAAATGTGTGCTTTTTATGAACATATTGGGAGTATGCAAATTCGATCACCCTGGGCTTCTAGGAATTGAAAAATAATGACCATTGATATTAACACCAAACAAGATATTTTAATACAGAGGCCGATTACATATTATATACATTTCTTGTTTTTCCAGGGATCCGTCTTTGCCCAACTCTGTATTTTGTATTGCTTATAGAGGCTATGAGATTGATAATTGTCCGTTATTTTCACCTTTCATGTAGTAATGTAGCCCTCTTCAATTTTGGTGAAGATGACTACAATTCCTTAGAATATATGTAATGGCGAAGATGCGGGAGTGTTTCACTCCAGAAACATTTTCGATTATTTTAAACATTTGCTGTCCTTCTCTACGTAAATAAATGATAATCTATGTTTTGTAGTAAATATATACATTTGCAGCTTGCAACTTACGATTTTTGAGGCTCTATTCCACCGTTTTTAACAATTCTGATATATTCCAATTTCTCGATTCATATTTATGAGCAATGTCTGATAGTCAAATTAGTTGTTTATGCCCATAATTTATAGTCTTTTTTTTTTTCATCAATAGACGAGTACAGCGAAAAAAGCGATTTTGTCAGTATTGACAAGGTTTGAATTTTATATCAAGATAAGAAAAGAACATCAGAGTGTATTTTATTTTTCTGCCACCACATAGTTTTCCTTTCGTTGTTGGAATGGCTCGAGTAACTACGTCATCGCACTGATTGTCAATGTTTAGGTTTTTCAGTGGATCCACATATGACATTTCGCGATAACAAGCATATAGCACTAGGCCAAAAACGTGAAAATCAGAAATGGCTACATTATTGCAGCTATTTGCATGTACGATAATAGAGAGGTAGGACTAAAAAAATGACATAATTAATGACAGTGCATCCTTGTTTTCACGTATCAATTAGAAAAAAATTTTAGCTAAGTTCGAACAATGTATTGGTATTGATACAGCAGTGAAACGAACTGGCAAATTATATGATTCAATAAATCTAAAAATCGTTTTAACCCAAAATTTTAACAGCAAAAAAAAAGCAATTTCTGTCACCAGTATTTGTTAGCACTTACGATTACACATACAATTGTCAAGAGGGATGTCTATTATTCATATCGTCTGTAAATCATAGTTACAAAAGATGCAAATCTCTCAATGATTTCATTTGACTTATGAACTGTATCATATTTCAAGGAGTAGGGCGTAAAATGCGGTATTCCGTGAATTAGATACAGATACATGCACACAAGGAAATAGTTGGTTCATACACAGCAGACATTGAGGGAAAATGTTACCGTGATATTTTACAGCTATTTTTCATGGAAGTTAAAGTAAGTTTTCATTACTTTTTATTACATCAATAACCATTATCTGTTTAGAACTAATTATGGATATGTTTACACGTTAAACAACAATGGGAGGTGTGGTAACCTTTGTAGATAAGTTCATGCGAGCTTTTTCCACATCTTATCTGTTTGTTTATGTTGCACCTGTAGGTAAATGTTGTGCAAATGAAAAAAAAAATCAAAAATAGATTGGCGCAATTCATGATATTGAATATCAAAACCCAACCCAAGGGGATTAAAACATTATAATGTATATGAGCAGAAAAAAGACATGCCTGACAAAGAAATGAAAAACTTGAGGTTTTGTATAGAAAATGTGGTTGCGTAGTATATATGATGTTATGCATTACAGGCAATACTTTTTTCTTTACAAAATCATAATTTCTTTACAAATGATCAGCTTCTCACCCATCACCTGGATGAAGAGTTTAAATATTACAATGTTAACTGACTATCCATAGCCGTTATGGGTAATTTGAATAAGATCCGTTTCATTGAAGATATTTTGTAAACTTTACATATTACCATCACATTGTCTGATTTAGAAATCTATAATATATGTCAGAGTGCATCTTATTACACGTGACATTTTCTCGATTGGGACTTAAAGCAAGAACAGTCAATTTGAACGTAAGAGATATGGCATCTGATGTGCAACTGCTCATATTTTCCACAGCGTAGTTAAGGCTCCCTGAGAAAAATCACAAACTGTACCTCAGTGCACTTCACACTATATGACGACACGATCTCAAAGTACGCCAAGACGTACAGGTCTAAAACTGTATGGCGGGGAATCTGCTATGATATTGTCTCGCCATGTTGTACCGTTATCAAGTGTTTACACTGCATATGTGTAAATATGTTTGTCAAATGATATTTTACAATTTTTAACTTTGATAATATGTATCTCTTATTTTTATATATAGTATGTGCTACGGTACATTTCATATTGAATCGTGATCTTTGAATCGTCCCTTATTGATTTACACACCCATTTAGAATGTAGAAAATGTGTACACGTAGACATGTACGTATGTACATCTCAACTAGACACATGCGCAAGATAAGGATTGTTTGTTGATAGTTTGTGTGAAACAAGGTGAGGAAAGATTTAATTATGCAAACTTAGGTCAATGATTATTTGCAAAAAAAAAATATCCTCATATTTGAAAATGTTGATAATATTTGGTCTAATATGAACAATGTTAGGACTATTAATGTATTACCAAAGCAAATATATTATAATATTCTTCACCGTTCCAATTACTTTACATTTCAATACTATGCGATCTTTCACATGTGCCGAAGCGATTTATTATAGAACCTGTACATTGTATAAATATCGATTCAGGTGATTGTTACGAACATGTGACAATTACATATTCCCAATTTCGTCAATATAATAAATAGTAATAAAAATACACTTATATAGCGCCTTATCTAAAAATACTCTAAAGCGCTGTACAACATACTAAAATTTACAATTGATAATTAAAAGAAAAACCATAGAATACACAACGAATAATCCTTACACATATAAGCATGAATGCAACATTATGTCATAATGGATAAACAGTACAAATCAAGACAGTTTAAAGTATAAAATATGAAATAATGTAATAACCATCTACGTAGCGACATGGGCTTTGGCGACATAAGAACGGGATTTTGGGATTTTGGAGTGTTAAATTTATTAACGTTACACAGTGTGGGAAGCCTGAAGATTGCCGAGTTGGTACTGAAGTTCAAGCTATGATTTCAAATATATATATAAGAAATCAAGGTTTAGATTATTGAAATAAAATGAATACGAAAGGTTACACAATATTAGTATCCAAGTTCAGTAAAAGTTCATATTTCTTTATAGAATATAAGTAAGAACATTGAACATTTCTAAAGTGAAAAAAAATCTAGTATGGATGTACACATCACAATTTTTAGAGAGACGTGTTGGGAATTAAAAGCTGTAAATGCAATTTTAGTGAGGGGAGAGCAAACTATCATTTGATAAGTCTTATGACAAAAAGACGTTCTTCATATGTTCGAATCTACATTTGTTGAACTTAAATCAATTAGCAATGTAATGTGGTGACTTTGTTTCGGTAAACTGTGATATGAAGTAACTGAAATAGTGTTGATCCTTTATGTTTAGAGGGTTCTAGCTATATGACTACAATTATACATGTATATATCTCCTTTCTGATATGTCCAGGGATCCGTTTTTTTTCCCTAACTTCTTATTTCTTATAGAAGTTATAAGATTGATGACTGTTCGTTTTCGGCATCTTTTCAGTTTGATTGGATGTAGTGATTTGATCTCAATCATGATATTGATATTGGTGTAATGGAGTTTGGTAATACACTGTGTAAATCATGGATGACAAATACTCATAGTCTTAACAATTATCATATATCTGCTTATGTTTCAACATTTTCGTTTACAGTCAGTATTTGGCAATTTCTACAGCTGTTTTAACGATTTAAGTTACAAATGCAACATGCCAATAGGCAAAATAATGTTTGACGTTTTTATGTCATTATATAGGCCGTTCTTTGCATGCTAATTTTGATACAAAATCTGAGATAGGATATGAGGTCATGCGATTATTTGGATTAGCATATCAATTTAAATAATGTATTCATTTAAATCAAAATAACTAGAGATGATAATAATTTGAGACTATATAATCCTACCAATTTCAATCAGGAATTGACGGAATACTGATTTCATGAAGTATAATTGTTAAATTTCTAAATCATAAATACGAGTTTAGGGAATTGCATCATCTAAACATTGTTAAAAGTTTAAGACAATACAGTTATATCAAGTAGTATAATCATTTGAATTGAAACACGGCGATAACACAGAGGATACCAAATTCTTGGAACATAGTAATGATCTAATTCATACCTGGATGCTGACTTTTGGGTCATCGATTTTCATCGATAGTATTTTTTGTGTGGGTGAATGGGAAATCTGATTTCTAACATCCGTACAGGTAAGAAAAACCCTTGGTAGCAGGTCATATAAATGCCATCGTTAGCAGAAGTAACATACAACAGTATTTCATTTTCAAACATCTATCAATTCCACCTCCTTTTAGATGTAGTATCAAATTAAATTGATGTGGTCGGATACGACAGTAATATAGATGCATGATATAATACAGAATAGATATGTTTTATTGTAAATAAAAATCATAAAAATTCCCTCGATAGATTTTCATTACAAATGTTTTGCTTCTATAATTGTTCGCTATACGTCATGTCGAGAAATTTATATTCATAATTAGACGTCACCAGATATATGCGAAGTACCTCAAATGTAGACCTCTGATTAGCGCTCAGACCCGTAGCAGTATAGTTTATTTTGTACCAATACCTGTCACGAGACAGAACATCCGTTTTTAAAGACGTATCTTAAAGACTCGTGGTGACCGAGTGTTTGGCGAAGGGGGAATTGCACATATTATTTACGCCTTATGTTTGACACGATCATGACACGGGCGTGGCTTCAACTCTCGATTTCCCTGTTACGAAACTGCTTTGAAAGGGATCAACTGTAAGACAAATACACAGAGAGTAAAAAGTATATGTATTTCAGTTTTTATGTTTATATCATGGTATACTAAAACACAACCAACAACACGTACTTTAACATTACACTGCTTATTTAGGTCACATTTATTGTATTGGAAAATAGATTGTTACCAGGAAAGAATGAGTCACATTAGTCATTCAACCATGAAACATCCTTTATATGATAGTATCTTGTGTTGCCAGGAGAAATTCTATTTTAAGACTAGACCACGTGACAAAGTAGAGTAAAATCTTATGTTCGTGTAACGCGTTATAGACAGCAAAGACACGTTAGTGTGCCTGATGATATTGCAACTCCTAACCTTATTGAAAACCAGATGACTGATGAAGCTATACTTGTAAACTTTTCATAACGTACTAAGCCGTAGAAAATGGTGTATCTAGAGAAAAATATCTTTACGGGGATGCAGCAAATCTTAAATACAATTTTAGCATAAACAACCCTCTAAAAGTTATTTTCACAACACTTCATATAAGGCTTTAAATCCACACATATGTCAAAACCCTATACGAACTCCCTTCTCTCAAATATTTCATATTATGTTGCTGTCAAATCTTCACAGAAGCGAATAAGATATGTTAGGAATATTTTTTTATTTTTATTCTATTTCATTTTCTTAAGTCTTTTGGCGGTATTTGTATTATACTAATGAGAAAGATATTTATTTCTGTGATCCTGTGAAGATATTTGTCATAATCTTTCTAAGTATATATCCATGATAGTCAAAAAGAGCCTCTCTTTTAAAGCAGCAGAATTTTAGATACCTGGAATCTATTTAAATTTGATGTAATACATTTTCAAAGGAATCAGTTTTCATATTCAACACACTTTACTGATTTCAGAAAAAAAAAATTAAAACGCATTGTTATGAAAGACAATTATCTGATAGGCACTTCTTTGAAACCATACAAATCTTTTTGAATTGGTAGAGGCAAACACAGAATGGGATTTCACTTTTCCATGAACTGCAATATGACTGAATGGTGACTGCATGATAACGTAATCATTGATATATTATTATTCATTCACATTTCAGCAAGCATTCCATTGGCATTCAGTTCAATAAATGCCATGAGTATTTAAGTGACCTTTTATCACCTTTCAGTGACCATTCAGTAAAAGTTTCAGTGACCATTCAGTAAAAGTTTCTGTGTCCTTTCAGTAAAAGTTTTAGTGGTCATTCAGTAAAAGTTTTAGTGGTCACTTATTGGGATATCTATGAACAGTTTGTTATATTTCAGTGATCATTAAGCCATTTACTTCCATTAACACTTCATGTTCTTTTAGTTCCCATTAGGTAGATATTTAGTGTATTTTTGTCTCGTTTATTATTGAGTAGTTATGTTTACGTTATGTATGGGTTGTTCAAACAATTTATTCTCTATTTACACAAAAATGGTCATCCGCATATTTTTTTGTAATCGATTAACTATATTCATGTAAAGTTCAATTTCCAGTCTTATAGAAGAGTGTAAAAGAGAGAGAGAGAGAGAGAGAGAGAGAGAGAGAGAGAGAGAGAGAGAGAGAGAGAGAGAGAGAGAGAGAGTATGTACTTAACTATATTGATGAATCTAGGCACTTATGACGCTTAATTATAGCCGTTAGATAGAGAATGAAGTCAGAAAGAAAGCAACAACACGTAGAATAGCAAAATAATTTATATCAGGGTTAGGTTAAACCTAACACTAACTCACTATATCTACATGAATTACGTTCATCTGATGAAAGTGGTAGTTTAATGAATTCTGAAATTTAAAAGAAAGTGGTTAAACACCCAAAAATAATACTGTACGATATCTTCACGGATCACTAGATTTGATTAGGGCTTATCTATGATTATTGTTGCCTACCAGGAATTTATCTGGCCGACAAACCAGGGTGTTTTGTATACTTCTGATACATACATGTGTCTGAGGGCCGTCTCTAGAGTGTATGTGGTAATAGTATTTGTATAATGAGCTGATACATAGTCTATACTTCCCATCCGCTGTGGACAAATCATTGCTATCAAAACTATAGAAAAAGCCATAAAAGCTATAAAGATATTGGACTTCCTCAAAATCTAAAGAGGTAATTATTGGCTGATGTTGTTATCAAAACATTTCTCTGGGGTACCTGCAGACCACAGTCTCTGTAGATGTCAATCCACCTGACATCTATTGTCAATTATATGATTGACAGGCGGTTCACCATTGGTCATCATACAGGTAAAAGCTGGGGTGTTATCTTAAAATTGGGTCTCTAAAGTACGAATTGTTGTTGAATAAACAGTGGTATATTATTACAGACATTGAAACTCAAATCATAAAAATATTGCAGGGAAATTGTAAAAATATCTACAATCATTTTGATTAAAATTTCAAACATTTATCAGATAGACTACTTAATAATATCGTATATGAAAGGTGAATATAACGAACAGATATCAATCTCCTCGAGGTTACTGAAATTGTCGAATGATTATTGCAATAAGAGATATGTCTAGATCATGATTTAAATATGACTAATTGACCATTAAACGATCAGTGGATGGTCACTAAATGTAACTAAACAATGAATTAAACGTGGCTGAAATGTGAATGAATGATCTGTGAAACTTATTTAATTTCAATTAAAATGTGACTGAATGGCCACTAGAATGTGACTGATATATCACTGAAAAACTACTGAATTATCACTGAGATATTGTGGATTGAAGTTCAAAATATATCAGATTGTTAAATAATGCGATGTAAGGCTAATTGGTTATGATCATTCACATTTCCTTTCTTATAAAGTTTGAAAAATGTTGTTTATGGTATGATTTTAAGTGTTAATGAAAACGTGAAAATAACAAATAGAGTTTATTTTCATGATTCACATAAAGAATTAAAAACAGAAATACCCCGAAAGAAAGCGTCATCACTACTGACAAACTAGTTGATGTTACACGGATTTCAAAAGTGTTTTCAAAAGTGTCATTTAAAAAGGCAGTATTTCGCAGATTCTATGGTCGTTACAACGATCTAGTTTGCGAATATACAACCAATTATTGAGTCAAATGCTGTCTGGCGTATTCATACCGGTTGTGAGGCCGTTCTTGGCGCATTGATCTGACTACGAACTATTCCGTTTACTAAGGGGTGCCTACTCCTCCCAATCACCTGGTCACACCTCGTGTTTGCCCAACTCTCTGTGTTGTATTCCTTATAGGAGTTATGAGATTGATCGATGTTCGTTATCTTCTCCTTTTTATAATATCTAGGGTCGATGTTGAAATTGACCGATGGTTATGAAGCTGTTCGGGTGATAAAGTGCAGTTGTAGCAAAACCTATATTTGTGTTACCATGGCAATATTTAATATTGGAATTACTTCAATAAGTTACCTGAGCAAAATATTGTCTCTTCATAGTTATCAACGTCCCTTATCAAAACTTTTTGCAAAACATAATTAGGCTCGGTGAATGGGTTGTTAATGGTATATTGTGGCCAAGGTTCCTAAGTCTAATTTGGATGTTGGTTTGTTGAAAACATTTACAGACCGAGATAATAAGCATCGCCTTCAAATTTCCCTCGTCATTGAACCCTTGTCAATCAAGAAAAATTAATCTTCAGATTAGATGCTAGAAATTGTTGGACATTTGGTTACTAGTCTTGGTGTATACCTTATCTATCTTATCTGGCGACCGATGCATCTCTGCAATCTGTTGATACTTTCCGCGTAATCCAGCTCGAGAGGGAAACGGTTTTGGCTCTAATTACACAATAATAGTAGTAAATGTTGCATCCATTTTCATAAATTATAATAGAATATGTTAAGTTATCCTTAGGAATGGGTACGATTGATAATTAATATTATGGATTGTTAGAATATAATTTACAAGGACATCGATTTTATGCTAAACAGATTAATTAAAAGTGAATATACTGCACGTTGATGAAATCTTGTTTATACCCAGTTGAACATTTTTAAGCGTAATTTTCCATCAAAACATGGTGACAAAAGTATTTGTAGCTGTCAACTTATCGAAGGAGAAATTAGCCACTATAAGGGTTCTTTCTTGCGTATAATATGGTTGGAACTGGAATCCAGATTCTATATCTGGACCATTTATTGAAGGAGCTGTTGAAAAATTCGAATGTCCTGACTGTTGTGTAGGTCATACGTTATGGACGAGTCACACAGACAACTTTGGTAGCCAGATAATTATGGTGTGCTGTCCACAAAAACTAATTCAAACAGAATAAAACTTTCTAAACATGTTGAAATATGTTGAGTCATCGTGGGGCGTGGGACAAAACAAAACAAAAACGAAACGCATCAAAACAAAGAAACACACGTAAAACATTGTAATTTGGGGTATACATGTAGGGACGGATCACAAGATTGGTTCCATGAGTAAAATATTTAATATCCATGTTGATAGAAACAATATGCAGTTGATACATAAAACAGAAAGATAACGTTCAAACAATTTATTGGCAATGATTCAGTCGGTAAATATAATTGGCAAATAATGATTGTGCATTTGAAACTGTTTCAATAATGAACTTCCTGCAATTTCAATTTCCTGTAAAACAATATAGTTGTATGTGACCGCTCGACAGGAGACGCTTACTCATCCTGCGCACCTGATCTCATCTCTTTTATATCCTGGTGTCCGTGCTTGTAAGCTTTCTATTTTGCATTTCCTTTATGATTTATGTAATTGGTCACGATTCTTTATCTTCACCTTCCCTTTGTGGTATTGACTCACGAAAAGTAATATATGACGGATATGTCAATGACTAATTGATTGTTGCTTTACGTCGCGTCCATAACATTTTAACTCACATGGAGAGGTATCCACTTCTTTTTGGAATGCCACAAATTAAGATATATGATTTGCGCCGAGGATCGTAGGAAATGCGTGTTGTTAATGCGCGACCGCCGGCCGTGACACGATGCTTCCGTCTTTAAAATCAGACCCGACAGAACCGCGATTTTTACTGTTAACTGCCGAGCGTATGGCAAAGGTGTAATCAATGCATATTTTATGTTCATATCAAACATAATTTATTCAGAAACTTCTACGTGAGAAGAAAAAAAAAACCAATATGTTCCTGTGGTTTTCAATTCAACGTTTAGATATATCGACAACGCAATATTTATTAACAATGATAATTTTCATTCATATGTCGATTCGAAATATCCCAGTGAACTCGAAATAAAAGACACCACATAGTCGTCTCCTTCTGCTTCATACTTAGACATTTTATTGAAAGTAGACTTAACGGTAAACTGACAATTCAACTGTATGGCCAACAGGGTGATTTCAGTTTCTCCATAGTCAACTTCCCATATTTATGTAACAATATTCCATTATCACCTGCATATGATGTTTTTATTTATCAACAGTTTCGATTCGCAAGAGTTTCCTCTGCTGATTTTGATTTTTTTTAAATCGAAGCAGACTACTGGCAAACGAGTTGATGGTGCAAGGGCTCCAATAGTCTTGTTTAAAGTCAGTATTTCGCAAATTCTATTATCAGTATAATGATTTAGTTTGCCAATACAACCTACCATTGGGTCAAATGCTGTCTGAGGTGTTTCATTTCAGATAAAGCAGAATTTCTCTGCTTGTAAATGCAGGCTCATCGGGTTATCAGGTGACATATTGAAAAAAAAATTACAACATTTTTTCAAAGTATTGCAGAATTAAATATATAGGAATAAGACAAATACCGTCGTTTTATTACGATATTGTGAGTTTCATTTGCATTGCATTCCGGAGTCAGACATTTTTATATAAATATAGCAATACAGAGTATTTAAGCGACATTGGTTTTGCTTAAGTTCACACATCATTTATGGAGAAAAAGAGTTAGAGAGAGAGGTTAAATAGAGAAAAATAGAGATAGAGAGAGAGGTGGTTACAGAGAGAGAGAGAGAGAGAGAGAGAGAGAGAGAGAGAGAGAGAGAGAGAGAGAGAGAGAGAGAGATCATCAAAAATGTACATAACTATATTGATTGATTTTGGCACTAATGACGATTAATTTTTGCCGTTACATAGAAAATGAAGTAAGAAAAAAGCAACAACAAGTAAAATAGCAAAATAATCTATATCACAGTTAGGGTTAAACCTGACACTAACTCACTATGTCTACATGATTTGCCTTTCCATCTGATGAAAGTACTAGTTTAAGCAATTCTGAAATATAAAACAAAGTGGTTAAACACCCGAAAATGATACCGTACGTTTTCTTCACGGATCGCTAGATTTTGGCAGGGCGTATCTATGATCATTGTTGTCTACCTGGAATTTATATGACCGACAAATCAGGGCGTTTTGTATAATTTTGAGACACACATGTGTCTGAGGGCCGTCTCTAGAGTTTATTGGGTCATAGTACTTGTATAATGAGCTGACACAGAATGTACACTTCCCATCCGCTTTGGGCGAATAATTGATATCAAACCTATAGAAAAAGTTATAAAAGCTATAAAGATATTGGGCCTCCTCAAGATCTAACGAGGTAATTATTGGCTGATATTGTTATCAAACATTTATCTGTGTTACCTGCAGACCACAGTCTCTGTGGATGTCAATCCACCTGACATCTATTGTCAATTACGTGATTGACAGGCTGTTCACCATTGGTCATCATACAGGTAAAAGCTGGGGTGTTATCTTAAAACTGGGTCTATAAAGTACGAATTGTTGTTGAATAAACAGTGAAATGTTAATTACAAGGGATATATTATTACAGAAATTGAAACTCATGTCATAAAAATAGTGCAGTTATATCGCAAAAATATCTACAATCATTTTAGTTAAAATTTCAAACATTTATCACATAGGCTACTGAATAATCCCATATATGAAAAGTGAATATAACGAACAGTGACCAATCTCATCTAGACTACTGAAATTGTTGAATGATTATTGCAATAAGAGATATGTCTAGATGATCATTTAAATATGACTAATTGGCCATTAAGCGATAAGTGAATGGTCACTAAATGTAACTAAACAATGATTTAAACGTGACTGAAATGTGAATGAATGATCAACGCAATTTCATTGAATTTCAATTAAAATGTGACTGAATGGCCACTAAAATGTGACTGATATATCACTGAAAAACTACTGAAAGATCATTCAGTGGTAACTAAATTTTGAGTGAATGGACACTGAAGAGATACTGAATGATCCCTGAAATGTTAGTGAAAGGTTTCATTTCATCTGAAAGTTCTCACCTGCTCCAGTGTGGATAACCTGCATATTATTTAGAAACATATAAATCAAAAGGTTTTAAATCGTTGGGAGGATTTATGATAACCATCGCTATGTCCCATTTTACCTTAACAGTCTACTGAAATGTATATTTCTATACAACACATTTGCTCTCTAAGATAGGGTTTCTGAATACATATTATTGCGGCTATGTTGGAAATTTGAATGTGTCGGTTTTATTTTTACAGTGTTGGATTGTGAATATCTGCAGATGTTTAATTAATATTATCATCATATACTCATGTTTGCGCATATTAGTTTACGACAATTTCTCTAAATTTACTGTGTGTAACCGTATCCCAGTGGTATTTACAAAGATAATTCACTCATATGCAGATAAATACTGTACAAAATGTGTCATGTATTGTCAACATATTTCCCTCATCTGCCGGGATATAATGACAGAAAAAGATGAAACACTTGAAGCGTTCACCCTGACATTTTTGGTAATATGCGTGCTATGTATTGTAGATGTGGGTATATCATAAGTTGCTCCCCGAAATAATATAAGTGCAATATAATCCCCTTGTTACAGAACGGTTTCTAAACTTAAATATCATTGAAAGACAACTGAGTAGTCACTAAAAGGCCATTGAATGGTAGATGAATATAGGCAGAATGGTCATTGAAATGTACCCCTCAATCAATCCCCTGGAATGTCACTGCAATGTCACAGAAACGTACATTCTATTTCTAATGGAAATTTCTCCTTTTCTCTTGTGCAGATTAGCTATGTAGAATTTAGAAATCATACAAATCAAAAGGTTTTTAGTTGTAGGAGGCACTTATGATAACTGCCAATGTGGCCCAATTTACCTAAACAGTGTACTTACATGTGCATTTCCAAACCACTCATTTACCCTCTAAAATAGGTTCTCTAAATACACATTATTGCGGCTATGTAAGAAATTTGATGTCTCAACTTTATTCGTACACTATTGGCATGTAAATGTATGCAGATGTTTGATTAACAATAGTATAATATAGCTTATATTTGCGCAGCTCTTTTACGACAATGCCCCTAAATGACGCTGATGTGTAACCGTATCCCATAGGTGTTTACGAAGATAGTTCAAGAATATGCAGATATAGACTGTACAAAATGTGTCATGTATTGTCAAAATGACCTTTCACTCACCTGTCGAGATCTAGTGACAAAGAAATATTATACGTTTGAAGCATCCACCCTGACATTTTTGTAATGTACCTGCTATATATAGCAAATGTGGATATACCATATGGTTAAGTTGTTCCCTTTTAAAGGGGGTTGATGGGGTTGCACGATAATCCACGTTGTCTTAAACCACATCCGTACGTGAATTAAACGACCAACTCAATTATTGAGCAGATATAAGCAGCGAAACGTCCAAAATACATGTTCTAACTAACAGGTGTATGCGACACGCTGTCTGTATAGAAATTTGAACTCTCCAAAATTCAAACTATATTAGACACACACCCTGTAATTGTGGATTGTACTTCATAATACGTTATATTCATAAATACTGCGATGCAAGCTGTGTTGGTTATGATCATTCATATTTCCTCTGTTACAATATTTGAAAAATACAGTTCCGAGTATGATTTTTAAATGTTTAAGAACATGCTATTGAAAAAGCGAAGATAAGGAACAGTGTTCAGTGTTATAATTCATGTAAGGAATAAGAAATAAGAGTAGGAACAACTGCGATTAGGATAATCACAACCCCTGGACGCATCAAAGAGAGGGTCAATTGGCTAGTAGGAGTAAACATTCTAATTCCATAGTAATGAACGATGTTAAAATCAACTGGCGATAAAAAAAAAAACGTTTGGTCATTCAGTACACTTTTTAAAAAGGTTATATTTGTGCTATCATGTTAGTCTGTTGCAACAAATTGAATAGGTTAATTTATCAAAAATAGTGTCCACTTACAATTATGACAAAACATGATATTTGGATTCTGAGAATAATACCTATTGAAAGATAAAGCGACATCGGTTATTGAGTATAGTGAGGATGAAATATGTTCATTGATGTCTCTTTCGAAAACTATTAAACGATAATTTTCAGAGAAGTGCTACATATCTGTGTATGTATGGTGATCATGAAACGGAAATTAGTTTGTAAGTGGTAGAAAATGTGGTTTATGTTAAACATAGAGCAAAACAATAACCGAAAAACAAAAAATAAGATAAAAATTAAACAAACACAGAACACAAATAAAAAAAACCCAAACAACTCAAGACATTTCTAACACAAATCAAAATACTATATCTCCACATTGATATAGACAGTATGTAAGATAACAGATGTGATGTTAAAATTTATAGACACTGAGTCAGTAAAATAATGAAGAAAAGTTGCATTGTTATTTCAAATTCATTGAATAACCTATTTAGTTTATGATCAATAGAGCATTGGGTTTGTACTCAGAGAACAAATGGTATGGCCCCACTTTTTTGGCACGCTGTTTTTGGTTATATTTAGCTCTAAATCTTCTATGTTATTTCGGATTTCAAACATTTCGATTGAGCATCACTGAAGATACATTATTTTTTTCGAAATGCGCATCTGGTTCATCAAAATTGGTACCGTATAAGTTTTACACTACAACGGTTAAATATGATTTGCCTTAGGAATAAATCAATGTATTTTCGATATGTACATATATCCATGCAAAGAAATACACATACCATGGATAACCCATAGGCGCCCGAAAGCTTATTTACAATAAGGTCCCTTTAATCACTGATGTTTGCGGGATGTTTTTTTATGGATATAATAATTGATTCTAATGGTTTGCCAAATCCTTGCGATTATAAGTCACGATTTTGCTTTAATTATAAGACCCGATTGTAAAAGGGATTTTCTTTAATTAGTTAGATAGTCACGTTATACAGTGACATCACATGTGACACTTTTTTCGAGCAGTTGATTTATGGAATAGTTTTGGATGTATTTAAAACCTCAACTTTTCTTCCAACATTATTCTCCATAAAGAATGCTTATTTCAATGTTGAACATTTTGCTAGTCTTAACATTTTTTACCATATATGTTTTAACCACTAGTGCATACAAATGGCGATGTAAGCACCTACGAGCGTAGCGAAGAAACCAATTATAAATTCTTCAATTGCAAAGATTGATTGCATGGGTCGCAGTCTAAACACTATTTGTTACATTTCCCTGAACGTCTGTAATTTGCGTTGTATTATATAATAAGCTGTGTCCATGATATTCAATTTTGAATCAACAATAGTGATCCGTGTACCATCGTTCACAATTAGGTCTACTGCTACGGACGCATTTTAAATAAAATCGATCAAATGGATTTAAAGTCACTATACTTTATAACGTAAGTAAAGTTATGGCCTTCTTTGTGATCGACGCGAAATAGTAACGGGGAACGTGGATTGATACTGTGCTTGCTTTTCTTGTTCATGTTTTTTTTTAATTTGTATAAAAGCGTAGAAATTCAATTTAAAGTAAGGTTTGTAATATTTCATTATATATAAATGCGTGTTCAATTGTTTTCGATTTTTAAAAGTGTTGTAAATCGACAAGTTGGTAAAAATTTGGAACATAAACATATAATGTTACAGGGTCATTTTTAATCTTTACGTGCGGATATTCATTTTGTGAAGTAATGAAGAACAGAACAGAACGCATGTGTCATAGTTCTGCTTATCATCTACATAACCACTTTCTCACAGTTTAGCTCGTTTTGTGCCTGAAGCGGAATTAAAGAAGCGACTTTCCAAATAACAAACAATAATTATTCAAATTAAAATAAGTGATTTACAAATGAGCCGTTCCTACCAAAAAGGCCTTTGTTTTATCCAACAATGTTTTTTTTTCAAAAGACGTCATAATGAAAACAGACAACGTCATATTTTACATACTTGTAAATAAAAAGGTCGCGATTACCAATCATGAGGTGGTTGTCATCTTTGATTGACTGTAATATTTTAATGACAATTAATATTGCTCTAATATTTTGAGGAATGTTCTCTGTAGTTCACACTTTAGCACTAATATACTTAAGGGTCGTTCTTTGCTAGCAATATATATATATATATATATATATATATATATATATATATATATATGTAACTAAAAAAGAAAGGTACAGAAAAACACACACACACCAATGGAACTATGGCAAGTATCCACAGGCTTAGCAAAGCAGTACTAAAAAGGACCCCATTGGAAATAAGCTTTCGAGCTTAATGGGATATTCTTGGTATCTTATGTATGTATGTTTGCATGTATGTATATACCGAATAAAATTTATTTATTTATAAAAAAAAGAAAGAAAGGTACAGAAAAAACGCACACACACCAATGAAACTATGGCAAGTATCCACAGGCTTAGCAAAGCAGAACTAAATAAATAAAGCAGTAATTGAAACAAAAGAAACTTCGGAAAATTAAGTTACTTAAGACATTTCTCGTTCTAGTAACACCGAGTCCCATCAAATCGTAGTTGACACATCAAATCCTTGCAGACTATATAGGTTGTAAATGGTATTGGGTGCCCGAGGTTATTTACATCGATACCATCGCTAACGTCATCATCGCAACCATCATCGTTATCATCATTATTACGATGAAGTCATCATGACAAACACCATCACCATTGTTGTCATCATATCATTATCTTCACCACAGATATGACGCTACAGCATTATTCGATTTTGGAAGCCGTTTGATCTTGTATTATAATGGAAACCTTTTCATCGGCAATTAATTAATGGAAATAGAATATTGTAAATACGTGTACAATAACACAACATTGTTGTTGTTCGTTTCTTTTCTGAGTGATTTGTTTACAAATTGGTGGTCTATAAAATGGTGGACCAAACATTTGGTCAATTTTTTCCACACTACCAGTTAATGAAAAAGCAACACCCGAAGACAAAATGAAAGAAAACACGGAATAATAGTTCATTTTACGGGTAATATGTAAAAGAAATGTTAAAAATATCGATAGAAAACCTTAATACTATATAAGCACGATCTCGCTGATGTCACACTTGAGACCGCATATAGGTAAAGTTTCCAGTTAATGGCAGCAAAGGTGACATTGCAGAACAAAAGTTAAAAGTACAATTTGCCACAAAATTAGCAGAAAAATAATTTTATAAATAGACACCACGATCAGTTGTCCATGCATAAGTCATCATTTCCCTTACAAACATGAACGACGGAGTAAGATAATGTCGTATTAGCGGCCCCTCACTTTTATAGAAGAAAATGGCGAAAATAATGCAGGTATTGCTCCGCTGTGGCAATGTACCCGTCAGTCTTACATGACGGCTGACCCCGAAGTCATTGTTTTAACCTTTCTGATCTATTTGCAGAGAATCATGGTTAAAACTAATTCCAAGGGTGTATTCGGTATCGTATACCCATGGTTATCTTAGTTTCCTGTTGCTATTTGTAAAAGTGCATTAACAAAGACTACTCTTTTAAGGTAAAATTCCTTTCGTCGACACAAAATAGCTAATTGGTTCCCCAACACATACCTTGGAAAAATTGAATAAAAATACAACTCAATCCACACCATAATTACAACCTTAAACCAGTAAATCAAGACAAAAAAGAGACACTCCATTCCAATGCAATGTTCCTTACAAGTTATCAACGTAATCGTTGGCTTGTTTGTCGATTGAATACAATCCGTTTATATAAAATGAACAACGGTTGTTTTCAAACCTAATGTTATATGACGGTACAAATAATCACCTGTAAAATATCGATAATATATGCATATTGCAAGACTTGCTTTCCGATCTTTTTTTCAAACTAAAGACTAACACAATATATTTCATCTAAAATGCATTTTAACTCATTTCTGACTTGGGAAGATTAATTTTACTAGAAAATTAATATCTTAGTTAAGCTTTGACATGCCCTTTATAAAGACATCTGTTTGCTTGTTAATTTTTTTTGAATGTTTATGACATTTGCAGAAGGTGTTCGTTGATAATGGAATGATGCACACACAACGCGATGTTGCAGACGGCTCGAAGAATTGAAAAAAAAGTGGATCATCAGTTGGATGGGGAGGACAGAAATTGATGTTAATTTGTAAGCATTAAATATTGTAATATTTCAAGACCTGATAGAAAAAGTAAACATTAACCTGTGTACAATGAACAATAGCATTAACGTATATCATATTAAGCTGAGCACTCTTTATGGAAGGTATACAATTGTTAGTTGTTCGTTGTCTTCATCTTTTCACGTACAGCATAGTTTAGTCGTAATAAAGGAATAAAAAAGTCGCACAAGCGATATAAGAAATAACACGTACGAGATAATCAAAATGATAGAGATAATACGTTGGAGAACTACTTATGGCGACTCTACGACTGAAGTAAGTTGTACGTACTTACGAAATCAGAAATCTTATGAAAGGCACATATAGCGAACAGTGATCAATCTCATAATATATTTTCTTATGCACGACGACATATTTAGTCCCGAGTACAAGATCGCAAAGTTAGTCATACAACTGAGCAACTTCGTAAGAACAAAACTGCATGAATGAGATAATGTGTCGTACGTGTGAGATGACTCCATTAGTATTCAAATTCGTTATTCTGATTGCTCCTTTGAAACCGAAGAACAATATACGTGTTTTGATATTTTCATACACAGGATACAAAAAAATCAAAACACACAATTATTTTTTTTTTCCGGATAGCAATCAGTATAACATTTTCGAGACCTCCCTTGTTCTTTCGACGCAATGCCTTATTGTAACTGGTGTTTTCCATTATTCTTTTTTTTATTTTGCGAAGAGGATTCTGTTTCGTATTTGCGTCGTCTATGATATTGTCGAGGGAAATAGATAGTTTCCTGAGCTCGATAGCCATTTCCAAGCTTTTGCTTCTTCACTTATCACTAGTTCCATACGATAGCGACAGGTGTATTTATTTTCAAAGGCGGCTTTTTCCAAATGCTCTTGAAAACTACTCAATGCAAGTTGAAGATAAAGAACTGTGATCAATTTCATAACTCCTAAAAGTCGATATTTCGACATGTAATTTTCAGCAATTATATTCGATAACTGCCTAATAGCATTCACATTCAATGAAAAAAAAACTCTGGAGCTTGATAGGGTTAGGGAAATCCCCAAATTTGCTCTGCATTTCCAGACCATGGTGTCAATATCTTCCCATTCAAAACAACATCTTTTTATGAAAAAATCATTTGTAGCCTAAAACATTGAACACACTAAGTAGATAATGACAACACATAAGCGACGACACTAAGTTTTAGAGACCGAAAAGTGTTAAGAGTATTTGCTAAATATTTCAAAAACTAGAAAGAAAACATTATTGCATTAACTTTTTGCAACTGCTGATGTCAATAAAATTATAATGCATTACTTTGTAACACTTGTAAGTTCAACCTGATAATGGGACTTTTATGCAAATTAAATTAGTGAAATGCATCAAGTAGAGGGTTCATATAGGTTGCCTATCCCATCAATTCATTTGATGACTATTGTTTAAACTAATATCCACCATAATGCATATGGACATCAACTATGTTCCATTATCAGCAAACCTATTGTTATATTACTACAAGACAAAACATGTGCACCGTTTCTACACGGGAATCAATATTGTACCCTTCAGCTCAATTATTAGATATATCTTTGCTCATTTCCTCCCGGTGTCCATTCGTTATATATCATACATACATTACAGAGTCTCCAAGTCTTCTTTAAAGGACATATCACATGTTTGCAAAGTATACAAAAGTATATGCATTTTGTCTTTCATATACATGTACTTACATGATTAATTCTAATAGTTCGTTCACTGAAATATTGCAATGATTGACCACAATACACACTCAAATCTACGTCCCGATTTAAAAAAAGTATTGTTACTTAGTTAGGCAGTCACTTAGTATAGTGAAGTCACAAAGTGACCTTCTTGGATCAACTGGCCTACAGTCACGAGTGGATTTCGAAACAATGATGAAAACAATAATGAAAATTTAATTCGATACAGCAATTTTAATATCATTTTCAGTTGTATAATATGCACGCCGTTAGGGAGTGGGATCACGGCATTATAGCGTGTAATGTACTTGCTGTCATGCGTTCTCTAAAGAAATTACTTATAATTGAAAGTTAATTCTTTTAATTTGTAATTTTGTAAATATCACCAGTGGGTAAAAATGGTAGCACAAGCTATTTGGTGTTATAATGTGAAGGTTGGTTGGTACAAGTTTGAATTGAATTTCAAGACAAGATCATGATGCTTATGCTTTAGTCCTAACAATGTCTACCTTCTATATAACCCTTTTCTCGCAGTTTATCTGGGTCTCTTTTCGGCTGTTTTTTATTGACAAAGTACCTGTACAAAGGCTACTGGAATATTGTATGACAAAGTTCTTGCGCCGACTCCCTCTCGCCTTCTTTCGAAAAATTGGGGAGGGGAAAGGACTCAGACTACGTAATATTCTATTTACATGGTCAAGAGATATCGTCAGGAGATGTGTACTTCTTATACATTCCTAATTTCACCCTTGGTGTATCCAGTGATCCTTGTTTCTCCTACTCTTAATTTTGTATTTTTGGTGAATTATGTGATTCATCACTGTTTTAGTTATTCATCTCAATTAAAAATACAGTGGTACACAGATTTTAGACATAGCTTTCGGTTAGTTTATATGCAAGTGGTACACGAGTTTATGCATTGCATGATGCTTCAGTTTGTTGAATTGAAGTATTTCAAGATCGGCATCAGTAGTGTGAGAAAATTCCGCTGTATAACTGACTATTAGCTGTATGAAAATTAATTTTAACCCAAGTACAGTTCTAAATGCGATTATGTCTAATCATTATGTGTTATATCATTCAGGAAACATGGCAGTTAAAATGTACCCCGTGGAGTCCTGTCCTGGGGATGGCGACTCTTGGCGGAAGGCTGGAATCGCATTGAACTGTCCAAAAGACACCATCGGCAGAAACCTTTACCAATGTGCCCCTAATGAATATAAGACAGACTTGGTCGAGTTCTGCTTGAAGGGATCCATCGGGAGATTTGAAGAAGGTAATTCCGTGATTTATTTGTCTTTCCACAATATGCTACATTTATGTTGATTTGTTACCATGGGTTCCTCGTTTGACGTTTTTGAGGGAAGTTTATATGTTTTTATTTTACTTTTCACACTAAATGATATATAATGCATCATACTTGGCCACTAAAACAAGTAAACATGGATATTTGGTCACGATATATTTACTTTGATGAAAGTATGGATACTGAATAATGGTTGAAATTATAAGCTTAAGGAATGGCCGTTCCTTCGCCACAACGAACTCGCCATTCGATTCATCCAAAGTTCAAACTTTGGGATATATTCTGTAAAGAAACAGTGACTTCTTTACAAAAATAAAATTTGTTTATTGTAGCGTAAAATTCTGAAAATGAAAGGTAAATGAAAAAAGATAATATCTAAAAACATCCATATATTTGCAGGTTTATGTGTGTACGCTTATCCTAGTGGACACTTAGGTGTGAAGAACTGCACTACGTTTGTGACCGGATGTCCTGAAATGTCCTACAACAACAATGAAATTTACAACTGTAAGCTCAGTATTTATTATTGGAATGTGCTTTCTCTCTCTCTCTCTCTCTCTCTCTCTCTCTCTCTCTCTCTTTCTCTCTCTCTCTCTCTCTCTCTCTCTCTCTCTCTCTCTCTCTCTCTCTATATATATATATATATATCACTCTCTCCATCCATCCATCCGTCAACCATCCATCCATCTATCCATCCATCCATCTCTCTATCTTTATCTATCTATCTATATAGCTATATATCTCTGGAAAAATAATATCCGAAGTAGAAGCAATGTTAAGGAAAAAATGTGCTAGGGACTTAACTAGACCTACATCCGGAACAATGTAAAATATCAAATAGTGGAGGCAATTCTCCTTATCAAGACAAAGAAGCGAGTTACATATGGAAATTTAGCAAATGAACGAAAACAACACAATGTTTAAGATAATCCATTAAAGCTAAGAAACCTGCATGATTGAAGATAGTACGTTCCACTGATGTGTGTGTTTATGTATGCATGTATGTATGTATGTCTATATGTCCCTATGAATGTATGGATTGTGAAGCCTTGTCAGGCAATGATTTAACTGGTGGTAAAGTTGTACAATGTACCATGGTTTGAGCGAAACTCACTTCAAGTGTCGCTTCCGGTGTTTAAGACGACAGTTTATACCTAGTATATGCTGTCACCAGAGCGATGATCAGATGAAGTCGAGACTGACCGACTTCATCTCCCTAGTAAGGCTTGATCGTGTCAAGAAATTGATCTCAGTGACACTTTTCTGTTTGACCTTGATGGCAGTTCACATGAAAACAGCCACATAACAGTGTGTCTCCACTGAAAACCAATGTTGGTGACGATCCCAAAATACAGTCAGACCAGGACAAGGACACTCTCGGTAGAGAGCAGTTACTGTCCATGCAAAGTAAGGACCCTGATATATACTAACCTAGCAAAAAGGCACTTCCACCAGATGGATCCGACAAAGTTGGAAATTGCTTCTAAACCAAGGAACCAAATACGGGATCCTTATACGAAAATGACCACCAATTCAAACACGCCTAGATGAAGTGTAGCATGCGGTTCATCACATGGGGCCCCATTAGTGTACCGTAGGGATGTATGGACTTTTGCTCATGATACACTTATGATAAGCCGTTGAAGTCTCAATAAGTCTAGACTTGTAACATAATTATGAGTCATTTTATTGGCATAAGTTGAGAAATAATGTCTTGGAATTTTGCACATCAATCATGTTTGCCAGATAAACCTAATACTAGAATTGTATCTACGTCTCTTCATTTTATTGCAAAATATGATTGAATTTGAAAGGACTATGGGATTGAACGAATAATGTTGAAAAATTAAATCTATCCTTATGAGTATCCCGGTGTATCTCCAATCGACATTTTGTAAGCAGGTTGGACTTGCTGTTAACGCTAGTGATATGGGAATCAATGCTACTCTGTTTCCAAAACGCAGCGACAATGTAAAAAGACTTGCTTCTCACTGTATAGAGAAACTTAGAAAGTATCAATAAAATAATTCTACCTTAGAAATAAAAGTATCTTGCTTCATTGTTGGCTTTACAAAATTGCAACGGTTAATTGAATGTTACTGAGAACTTTAGTTGATCGTAACACCCTCAGCTTTTGCATAAGCTATCAAAGAAGATTTAATTAAACATTATTTTATTATGATAATGCATAATATGATTGGGAAATAGGCACTGCCTAGATAAGTCATCTCCGTATCAAATAAAATCAAAGACTTGCACGATGAGTTTATTATTACAAGAACATCAAGTTTGACAGCAAACACAAAAAACATTTATCAAAGCCAAAAATGATGTTATTTCTAGATGTTCCATTAAAAGTGACATCCACATGCTTTCTTTTGTAGATTTGATTTGATACGAGGGTATGTGTATCAAAGTTTTAAACTGTGGATAATTAAGTTTTCATCGTCATTCAAACTTTAATGAGGTGGTTGGTTCAGTACATTTGTGATTACTTGACACCTGTGACCTAGATAAGGTTTTAAGCGGTCTCTTTTAGAGCAAAGTTTTTCATCTCACTATAAAGATTGCATAACATTTCATTTACCCCTACACTGTACGTTCTGTGAAAGAAAGTTCGAGATACTTCTTTTTAGTATAATACACTGTAAATGTTCTTCTTTAGAGCACTCAATTAACCCTCGATAAAGCACAGGTAAACATTCATTTAGACTTATTAAACACAAACCGCAGATTACTTTAATTTTGGATTAAACAGTCGATTGCAACAGTTTCATTCTCCAATGCAAATTCAGCTCTGCATTAAACATGCATCGGACGCTGATAAAGTATTGATATCGTAACTTAGTGATCTGTTATTGCTATATATTTTTTCCAAATGTTTGTAAATAAATCTCTGAATTGTCTTTGTGATGTCTGTTTGCTAGTCACATTGGTATTCTGACCCATAATGTGTGTGTGTGTGTGTGTGTGTGTGTGTGTGTGTGTGTGTGTGTGTGTGTGTGTGTGTGTGTGTGTTTCGGTGTGTTTTATGCCTATTATGTCTTTCTTGTAGACCCAGCATGTTTAGAAATAAATCGTGAAGCAGGTTGCTACTTAGCGGATCCCACGTGTCCTCCTATTGACAGGTAAGCTCTAAATTTAATATACATAGAGAGAGAGAGAGAGAGAGAGAGAGAGAGAGAGAGAGAGAGAGAGAGAGAGAGAGAGAGAGAATCAAAAATGTACATAACTATATTGATTGATTTTGGCACTAATGACGATTAATTTTTGCCGTTACATAGAAAATGAAGTAAGAAAGTAAGCAACAACAAGTAAAATAGCAAAATAATCTATATCACAGTTAGGGTTAAACCTGACACTAACTCACTATGTCTACATGATTTGCCTTTCCATCTGATGAAAGTACTAGTTTAAGCAATTCTGAAATATAAAACAAAGTGGTTAAACACCCGAAAATGATACCGTACGTTTTCTTCACGGATCGCTAGATTTTGGCAGGGCGTATCTATGATCATTGTTGTCTACCTGGAATTTATATGACCGACAAATCAGGGCGTTTTGTATAATTTTGAGACACACATGTGTCTGAGGGCCGTCTCTAGAGTTTATTGGTCATAGTACTTGTATAATGAGCTGACACAGAGTGTACACTTCCCATCTGCTTTGGGCGAATAATTGATATCAAACCTATAGAAAAAGTTATAAAAGCTATAAAGATATTGGGCCTCCTCAAGATCTAACGAGGTAATTATTGGCTGATATTGATATCTAAACATTTATCTGTGTTACCTGCAGACCACAGTCTCTATGGATGTCAATGCACCTGACATCTATTGTCAATTACGTGATTGACAGGCGGTTCACCATTGGTCATCATACAGGTAAAAGCTGGGGTGTTATCTTAAAACTGGGTCTATAAAGTACGAATTGTTGTTGAATAAACAGTGAAATGTTAATTACAAGGGATATATTATTACAGAAATTGAAACTCATGTCATAAAAATAGTGCAGTTATATCGCAAAAATATCTACAATCATTTTAGTTAAAATTTCAAACATTTATCACATAGGCTACTGAATAATCCCATGTATGAAAAGTGAATATAACGAACAGTGACCAATCTCATCTAGACTACTGAAATTGTTGAATGATTATTGCAATAAGAGATATGTCTAGATGATCATTTAAATATGACTAATTGGCCATTAAGCGATAAGTGAATGGTCACTAAATGTAGCTAAACAATGATTTAAACGTGACTGAAATGTGAATGAATGATCAGTGAAATTTCATTGAATTTCAATTAAAATGTGACTGAATGGCCACTAGCATGTGACTGATATATCACTGAAAAACTTCTGAATTATCATTGAAAGATCATTCAGTGGTAACTAAATTTTGGGTGAATGGACACTGAAGAGATACTGAATGATCCCTGAAATGTTAGTGAAAGGTTTCATTTAATCTGAAAGTTCTCACCTGCTCCAGTGTGGATAACCTGCATATTATTTAGAAACATATAAATCAAAAGGTTTTAAATCGTTGGGAGGATTTATGATAACCATCGCTATGTCCCATTTTACCTTAACAGTCTACTGAAATGTAGATTTCTATACAACACATTTGCTCTCTAAGATAGGGTTTCTGAATACATATTATTGCGGCTATGTTGGAAATTTGAATGTGTCGGTTTTATTTTTACAGTGTTGGATTGTGAATATATGCAGATATTTAATTGATATTATCATCATATACTCATGTTTGCACATATTATTTTACGACAATTTCTCTAAATTTACTGTGTGTAACCGTATCCCAGTGGTATTTACAAAGATAAATCACTCGTATACAGATAAATACTGTACAAAATGTGTCATGTATTGTTAACATGCCCTCACCTACCGGGATATAATGACAGAAAAAGATGAAACACTTGAAGCGTTCACCCTGACATTTTTGGTAATATACGTGCTATACATTGTAGATGTGGGTATATCATAATTGTTCCCCAAAATAATATAAGTGCAATATTATCCCCTTGTTACAGAACGGTTTCTAAACTTAAATATCAATGAAAGACAACTGAGTAGTCACTAAAAGGCCATTGAATGGTAGATGAATATAGGCAGAATGGTCATTGAAATGTACCCCTCAATCAATCTCCTGAAATGTCACTGCAATGTCACAGAAACGTACATTCTATTTCTAATGGAAATTTCTCCTTTTCTTTTGTGCAGATTAGCTATGTAGAATTTAGAAATCATACAAATCAAAAGGTTTTTAGTTGTAGGAGGCACTTATGATAACTGCCGATGTGGCCCAATTTACCTAAACAGTGTACTTACATGTGCATTTCCAAACCACTCATTTACCCTCTAAAATAGGTTCTCTAAATACACATTATTGCGACTATGTAAGAAATTTGATGTCTCAACTTTATTCGTACACTATTGGCATGTAAATGTATGCAGATGTTTGATTAACAATAGTATACTATAACTTATATTTGCGCAGTTCTTTTACGACAATGCCCCTAAATGACGCTGATGTGTAACCGTATCCCATAGATGTTTACGAAGATAGTTCAAGCATATGCAGATATAGACTGTACAAGATGTGTCATGTATTGTCAAAATGACCTTTGACTCACCTGCCGGGATCTAGTGACAAAGAAATGTTAAACGTTTGAAGCATCCACCCTGACACTTTTGGCAATGTACCTGTTATACATAGCAAATATGAATATACCATATGGTTAAGTTGTTCCCTTTTAAAGGGAGTTGATGGGATTGCACGAATACCCGCTTTGTCTTAAATCACATTTGTACGTGAATTAAACGACCAACTCAATTATTGAGCAGATATAAGCAGCGAAACGTCCAAAATACATGTTTTAACTAACAGGTGTATGCGACACGCTGTCTGTATAGAAATTTGAACTCTCCAAAATTCAAACTATATTTGACACACACCCTGCAATTGTGGATTGCACTTCATGATACGTTATATTCATAAATACTGCGATACAAGGTGTGTTGGTTATCATCATTCATATTTCCTCTGTTACAATATTTGAAAAATACAGTTCCGAGTATGATTTTTAAATGTTTAAGAACATGTTAATGAAAAAGCGAAGATAAGGAACAATGTTCAGCGTTATAATTCATGTAAAGAATGAAAAATAAGAATAGGAAGAAATGAGATTAGGATAACCACAATCCCTGGACACATCAAAGAAAGGGTCAATTGGCTAGTAGGAGTAAGCATTATAATTTCATAGTTATGAACGATGCTAAAATCAACTGGCGATAAAAAAAAACGGTTTGGTCATTAAGGGGATATGATTGTGGCGTTTTTGAAGTCACTACGCAACTCGAACTAACGTACGTAGGCCATGATTGTCGTGACATATTGTGAGTTTCATTTCCATTGCATTCCGGAGTCAGACATTTTTATATAAATATAGCAATACAGAGTATTTAAGCGACATTGGTTTTGCTTAAGTTCACTCATCATTTATGAAGAAAAAGAGTTAGAGAGAGAGGTTAAATAGAGAAAAATAGAGATAGAGAGAGAGGTGGTTACAGAGAGAAAGATAGAGAGGGTGTGTGAGAGAGAGAGAGAGAGAGAGAGAGAGAGAGAGAGAGAGAGAGAGAGAGAGAGAGAGAGAGAGAGAGGTAGAGAGAGAGAGAGATTTTATATTTGGAGAGGGTATGTTGATGTATACAAATTGTTAAATATATATGTCGATCTCTCTGTACCCGTCAATATATAGGTCTCATAACAGGTGTGACCGGTCGACTCACAATCAGTCCACAGGGGATGCTTACTCCTGGAGGGTACCTGACCCCAGATGTCCAGGGGTGCGTGTTTGCCCCACCCTCTGTTTTGTATGTCTG